>NC_066886.1:21758020-21943020 GCF_022985175.1 Labeo rohita | reverse complement strand
AGTGGAAGAAAAAGATGCACAACCACTGATCTATATATAATGACTGGATCGCTCATTGCGTTCTAAACTGCCGTCAGGCAGTGAAGCGACCGGAAGTGTTCGATCTGCCATCCAGGGGCGGATCTAGAAAATCATTTTTAGGGTGGCAAAGGGGTGGCATGGGGTCTATGAGGGGTGGCAACTCCAAAGAAAGCCCCCATGGGTAGTTTTTGGGGATTTATAGTCTGACATACACAGTTGTGTTTACAAATACTGCATTACCATTAAGTCATCTATACTGTTTAAAATGAAAAAATAAATAACAACATTTCAATGCCCATCATGGCACCAAGTCAATAAACATTATAAAAAAAACTTCAACAGGTTATACTGTAAATGTTTCTGAGCTTGTATCACTAAAGAAGACTCTATGAAATTACTACTTAGATGGTATAAATCATGTTTTAGTGCAAGTTTAAGATTTTAATGTCGATGATTAAATGTTAGTTTCCTAACATTAGAAAGAAATATTACAATATCAAAGCACTGAAACTGGATCAGTTTTGGAAACAATGTTTGATTTTCTGTTATTAACAGAGGTGGGAATGTCTGTAATCACTCATGACACATTATCAACCATAAAATCTAGCAACACCCCAGCATCTGCATAGCAAGAGCCTAGCAACCACCCAGAATATCCTAGCAATCAACTAGCAACACTTTACTCACATCTAGAACATGTAACTAACCAAACTATTTATGTTTTTAAACAAGTCTTAAGACAAGCCAGCATAAATTTGTCTTTCAAACGTTTCAATCTCGTTATTACAGGTATTCTTAAATGATTACACACAATTCAAATACAACAATGACTCTCCTGCCCAGTGAACACTCATGAGATCAATAACACTAACAAAAAACTCTTATTAGGAATTAATTTGCAACTCAATGTCTATTACCGAGTATACAACATAAATTAAATTACAGATAGCTAATTCAGCAATTAACATTTGGGTAAAAATATTTTCATTTTACTACTGTAAAGTAATCTTGCAGATGAAAAGCACTAGAAAAGTTCAAATAACAAAGAACTGTATATGAACTTGGTATGTGCCAAAATACAGTACAGTAAAAAAATAAAATTAAAAATTAAATTCAGCATCCTCTGCACATTTGGCTAAATATTTTTGTATATAGAGTATACAATAATATTTGGTCTCCTGACACAAGACTATATCTCTAGGTTGTCATTTCTCAGTTCTGCAAAAATCCAGTAGGTTTCACCTAAAAAATGGTTACAGATAAAATTTGACAGTCACACTTCTGAAGGTGTACAACATGTACTACAGTTTACTGTACATACAGAATAGTGAAATAGTTCCATCATCTAATATACTGGTATACTGTACTATAATTATACTGTATGTGATTCGTTTATTTCTTGCCTCTCTCCGTTGTTGGATGCAGAGATTCTGTTTGGTGTGTCATCAGTTTGGCTACTTAATGTTTAACTTACTTATTGTTAAACTTTTTGAGAAATGTGTCTTTGTTTTTAGCACTGAATGAATAGTTTGGGAATATAAGCCAACTAACATCAGTTACATTGTGTTAACAATCGAGAAAACTGCAATACGACCAGATGCTTACCTAACTCTGCTATTAGTTTCCGTGATCGGCATCTTCTTATTGATTTCATGCAATTATTGTTTCGTCTGATACGGCAAAAAGGCCTATATCCATGATGAACGTGGTGCTAGCGGTCAGAGAATCGGATCACCAAACAATTACACGATGAATTTCAGACATATCAGGACTCCGGACGGGATCAGATGTCTCAGAGGACTTCTGAGTTAGCCGAGAAGCAGTAATTTATCTGATTCACGAACACATGTAAAACAATTCGTTAGTGAACTGGGCCGCGCTTTGTGTTTTTGACTCAAAACGAACCGGTTCATAAGAGTCATTTGTTAATGAAGTCGAATACACTGGGCGCGCTGCGTGCGCGTGCAACTTTCATGCACATTTTATTGAAAGACGTGTTTTTTGCCATTATTTTGCGTTATGCTGTCATCGCTGCGGCTGAAAAGTAGCACATGAAACACTGCTTACATTTATATTTTATTCTGTGATTAATTCTGGGGTGGCACAGCTTTTTCTTAGAGTGGCAGTTGCCACCCCGTGCCACCCCGGTAGATCCGCCCCTGCCGCCATCTATCCCTACTGGCAGAGAGCACCATTCACTCACAGCTAACCCAATGACCTAAATCACCCGATTTTCAGCGTATCAGTCACACTCTTCAAACTTCTAAAGATCGCGCAATAGACTCTATGCACGAACGCTGCTGACGTATTTCCGGTAGAATCTCGGCCAGCCCATTTACTTCCGCATAGCGCATTCTATAGCGAAATATACTAGCGGCAAAACTCTTTCATAAGATTAATTTGACAGCGATTTATAATTTAAGTATTACAATATAGTATTATATAGTTATACATTATAGTAATTACCAGAATGGCCCATTAGTGAAAGCTTGGGCAAAGGATTAGAGACAGGAAAACATTTGTTGAAGATTGATGATTTTAGATTTATTTTCGTAATAAATAATATAAACGTATATTTTATACAATGTTGTCTGCACTGCAGGAATGTAAACTTTTAAATATAATAAATAGTTTCAATACAATACTGTAAACATGTAACTATATATAACTTTGAACAGATGCAATGCAGTAATGTAAACATAAATATAACTGAACATTTATAATGCAGAAATGCAAATATAAATAACTTTGATGCAGTGTTAAACTTTTCATGTACGGTGATGTTGTGTAAATACAATATTAAATGATTATTTGTGTTCGTTTTTTATTATTATTATTATTATTATTATTATTTTGGTGTGTGTGTGTTTTCTACACCTGTAGGCATTGAAATTAAAATAAATTGAAACCAAACCAGTAGGTGGCAGCAAAAGGCTGTTTAAATACGTGAGTTCAACAGATTCGTTCAAACAGCTGATTCATTCAGAAACGAGGCAACAACTGCCTTTATGAATGGATTACTGAATCACTGACTCATTTGATTCGTTAAAAAGCGTGGATTTATTCAGTAACAAAACGCTGTGTTGCACGGAGACACAAAACAGTTCTGATGTGGCTGCACAAGCAACATCTGGCACAACACAAGTCGATCGGTGCATCTCTATTTAAAACCTTAACTTTGCTTAGCTAAAGTCTTGATTGTCTTGACTGAAGTCCTCCTACTCCCAAACTATGCGGCTTCTCTGACTTCCTCATCGACCTGAAACATGTCGCCCTCACGCAGATCGCTCCTGTCACCTGAGCCTTACTAAAAACGGAGATATTATTTATAGTTAGTAACGTTCATAAAGTAAAATCCATAATGTATATTAATAAAAAAAAATCACATAAGATGCAATGTACATAAAATGTAACTAGATAGATATATAAATAAATATATACATACATACATGCAAAGACATAAACTGTGAGAAACGAAGATGGCTAGAATCGATATTCGTATAACATTATAGCATGAGAATACTCGCCCTCAAAATTGTCGATGTAACTCTAAATACATCATTTGAAGCCCTTCCCTTTCTCACTGCTGAGTTGATTGCCTCACGATACGATTAACGTCATTTACATTTATGCAGGGAAGCTCTTGTAAACAGCGAGTAAAGTATGTAAGTATCTTCTCCTGCTCCAGTTTCACACAGTTATAACCAATAGCGAAAACGGCTTCCGGTGCTGCACCGGATGTAACTGAGCGGACTGAGACCAAACGCGGAAGTGATCGTGCATAGAGTCAATTATTATATTGCCTTAAATTACATTTATCTGACTATAACACTACCTGATTTTGCTTAACTTCGTCAATGAAAATCTGAAACAAAGTCAGCCGCATCTCTATTCAAACACAGCTGCGTTCCGTTTATGAATGAACGTGCGTTTTAAAACGAATCTGAGTCATTGATTCAATTACACATTCCTAAAGAGTTGCGAATGATTCAGTGATAAAATCAGTGACTTAACGCCATCTGCTGACAGTTTTAGTTTCATTTTTAAAGTTTCATTTTCATGTTATCTTTTTAGTTATTTAAATCATATTACTGTATTCAAAATGTTATATTTAACATTTTTGCATTATTAACGTTTATTATTAACATTTATCTCAAAATGAATGTTATGTAGGCTGAATTAACAAATAATCATTACCTGCTTCAAAATTATGTTAACGAAATCATTGTTGAAACATTTAGCCTATAACGTTACGAATAAAAACGCTAACAAAACAGCATAAACAATTATTAACTGTACAAGGCAAATTATATGTATACACAGCATAAATGTTTATTCAGATTTCAGAATGAGCATTTTGTCATTTGTAAACACGGTGAACGTCCGATGTTTATCATGTTCATCTGATGTTGGCTCCTGTAATGAACGTAACTTTTTAATAAGCAGAGGGAATTCCCGACATTAAACAATAGCCGTTTACATGCTTAGGACGTTTGCGTTGTGAGAATGTACAGTGAGACGTCAGATATGAAAACGCTGACTTGTTAGGTGATGTTTTCTCATTAAAGTCGTATTATTTCCTGTTCATTCAATAGAATGTTTGCGAATACTAGGGAATAGCAATATGGCGGCGCAGTGGCTTCACTTCTACGACGTCATGAACTATCCAGTTCTCTATTATAGATCAGTGTGCACAACCAACCGAGAGAACCGCAGCTTCTTACCTGGGCTAAGGAGAAGAAGAAATGGAGTGTTGCCCAGTGGTCCAAAGTCCTTTTTTCAGATGAGAGCAAGTTTTGTATTTCATTTGGAAACCAAGGTCCTAGAGTCTGGAGGAAGGGTGGAGAAGCTCATAGCCCAAGTTGCTTGAAGTCCAATGTTAAGTTTCCACAGTCTGTGATGATTTGGGGTGCAGTGTCATTGCTGGTGTTGGTCCACTGTGTTTTTTGAAAACCAAAGTCACTGCACCCGTTTACCAAGAAATTTTAGAGCACTTCATGCTTCATGCTTCTGCTGACCAGCTTTTTAAAGATGCTGATTTCGTTTTCCAGCAGGATTTGGCACCTGCCCACACTGCCAAAAGCACCAAAAGTGGTTAAATGACCATGGTGTTGGTGTCACCAGATCTGAACCCCATAGAGAATCTATGGTATTGTCAAGAGAAAAATGAGAAACAAGAGACCAAAAAAATGCAGTTGAGCTGAAGGCCACTGTCAAAGAAACCCTGGCTTCCATACCACCTCAGCAGTGCCACAAACTGATCACCTCCATGCCATGCCGTAATTAAAGCAAAAGGAGCCCCTACCAAGTACTGAGTACATATACAGTACTTGAACATACTTTCCAGAAGGCCAACAATTCACTAAAAATGTTTTTTTTATTGGTCTTATGAAGTATTCTAATTTGTTGAGATTGATTGAGATGTGAATTGGTGGGTTTTTGTTAATTGTGAGCCAAAATCATCACAATTAAAAGAACCAAAGACTTAAACTACTTCAGTCTGTGTGCATTGAATTTATTTAATACACGAGTTTCATTATTTGAGTTGAATTACTGAAATAAATGAACTTTTCTAAGACATTCTAATGAGTGTGTTGGACAAAGGACAGATGCAGAATATGCAGTGTTAGAGGGTTTTCAGGAACATGGTTGGGAACCCCTGGCCTTCATAAGCTCTGTTTGTGCCAGGGGCGATTCTAGGATTTTCATTTTAGCGGGGCTCAGCCCCCAATGAGGGTATAATAACAAAAATAAATAAATATATAAATAAATAAAATAAAAAATGTTTGACTTGTAGGGGTGGTATACTATACTTTTTGCAACATTCCACTGTGTGGTATAGATAGGCATAACATTTAAGTACTGAATAAGCCAAATACAAGTCTTACTGTACAAATACAAAATGTAACTTTTTGCATTTCTAGTAAGTGTCTTTCCTTAACATGATCGTTTTATAAAGTATGCGTTTATGTGCTTCATTTTCGCTGGAGGAAAGAGTGGTGTGATGAGGGGTGAATACAGCGAAAATATAGGCTACAGTAGATGGGGAACCGATTGCTCCCCCATGATATACCAGTAGGTGGCACCAAGTCACTGTTAATAAGCGGGTCATTGCAATTGAACCGAATCTTTCAAACAGTTGATTCGTTAAAAGAGAAGTCCACTTCCAGAACAAAATTCACAAATAATTTACTCACCCCCTTGTCATCCAAGAAGTCTTTCTGTCTTCAGTGGTAAAGAAATTATGGTTTTTGAGGAAAGCATTTCAGGATTTTTCTTCATATAATGGACTTGATTGGTGCCCTGTTTTTGAAATTCCAAAATGTAGTTTAAATGCAGCTTCAGAGGGCTCTAAACGATCCCAGCTGAGGAAGAAGGGTCTTATCTAGCGAAATGACGTCATTTTTTGGGAAATAAAAATTTGTATACTTTTTAAGTAGCACAGGCTCTGGGATGCACATTCATGTCACTATGTACTATTGAATCACAATGTAGGAGAAAATAAGTTTTTTGCCATACTCTACCTTTTTTAGCCGGAGTACACAGACGATGAACTTAGACATGATTTGTAGTAGTGATGGGAAGTTCGGATCACTTTACCGACTTGGACCTTTGAGTCTCGTTCAGCAAAATGAACAAATCTTTTTTCGAGTCATTTCGTTCATTTTAGCAAAATATAATTAAAATGTTACGTGTTACTTCCCTAACACAACTACTGCTTACACAAATGTTGATTACACTACAAACAAGACAAAACTATAATTCTATAAGAAACGAAAAGATTAATTTATTGTTTACATGGGTCTTTAGTCTATGATTAGTTCACCTCGCCTCTTATCTGACAGGTTTTCGGGTTTGAGTCGTTTGTTCATCACGTGACAGATCATTCTGAGTCCTTTGAAGCTGCATTTAAACTACATTTTGGAAGTTCAAAATCGGGGCACCATTTAAGTCCATTGTATGACGAAAAATCTTGAAATGCTTTCCTCAAAAACCATAATTTCTTTACGACTGAAGACAGAAAGACATGAACATCTTGAATGATAAGGGGGTGAGTAAATTATTTGTAAATTGTTGTTATGGAAGTGGAGTTCTCCTTTAAGGAAAGAAACCCCGTCATGTTGTTTAGAGACGCAAAACAGTCCTGTGGCTGTGTTTGGAATTAATTTTGTTGGCGAAATAGAACAAAAACTATGGTGTCTAAAACGGAAGTCTTTTAATATTCAATCACATTTATTTATACAGTGCTTTTTAACAAAACAGGTTGTGTCAAAGCAACTTTACAGCAAAAGTTCCATGTTGCAGCAAAGTCAAATTGCAGAGGACTCATCTGGTTCCTGTGGTCTTGCACCGATGGCTGTCTAGGTAATAAGTTCCTTAATGATGGTCCATCTCTGGGGCTCATCTAATTGACATGGTCCCCGCTGACATTCAGGGATGTAGAGGTCATCTCTAGGTGCTGATCTACCATCTGGGCCTGGTACAGACTGGATCCGGGGGACTGCAGTGACCCTCTGATCTGACTGGATCTGGTGGCTACAGTGACCTCGGAATAAGAAAGAAACAGACTAATGTTAGCATAGATGCCATTCTTCTTATGATGCAATGAGTACATCAGGTGTTATGGGAAGTGTTCCCGGTTCCGGTTGACCTAATTAATGCAGCCTAACAATCCTTTAACAAATTTGGATTATAGAAATGAGTTATGTGTAGGCCAAGTTAAAGAGATGGGTTTTTAACCTAGATTTAAACTGACAGAGTGTGTCTGCCTCCCGAACAGTGTTAGGTAGATTGTTCCAGAGTTTGGGCGCTAAATAAGAAAATGATCTGCCGCCAGCAGTTGATTTTGATATTCTAGGTATTATCAAATTGCCAGAGTTTTGAGAACGCAGCAGACGTAAGGGACTATAATGTGATAAGAGCTTGCTTAAGTACTGAGGAGCTAAACCATTCAGGGCTTTATAAGTAATTAGCGAGATTTTAAAATCTATACAATGTTTAATAGGGAACCAGTGCAGTGTTGACAGAACTAGGCTAATATGGTCATACATTCTGGTTCTAGTAAGAACTCTAGTTGCTGCATTTTGGACCAGCTGGAGTTTGTTTATTAAGCGAGCAGAACAACCACCCATTAAAGCATTACAATAATCTAACCTTGAGGTCATAAATGCTTGAATTAACGTTTCAGCATTTGACATTGAGAGCATAGGTCGTAATTTAGATATATTTTTGAGATGGAAAAATGTGGTTTTACAAATACTAGGAATGTGGCTTTCGAAGGAAAGATTGCTATCAAATAGCACACCTAGGTTCCTAACTGATGACGAAGAATTGACAGAACAGCCATCAAGTATTAGGCAGTGTTTTAGGTTGTTGTACGCAGAGGTTTTAGGTCCAATAATTAAGTTTTTTTTTCAACTGCACAATCCGTTCAAATTTCAAATTGGTATGTTTCGCCAGGCCGCGACGAAATAAAGAGCTGAGTATCATCAGCATAACAGCTAACACCATGTTTCCTGATGATATCTTCCAAGGGTAACATGTAAAGCGTAAAAAGTAATGGCCCTAGTACTGAGCCTAGTACTGATGTGATACCTCTTCATTCACTGCCACGAATTGCTGGTGGTAGATAAGTACGATTTGAACCATGCCAATGCACTACCACTAATGCCAACATATTTTTCAAGTCTGTTTAAAAGAATGTTGTGGTCAACAGTGTCAAACGCAGCACTAAGATCCAGAAGCATCAACAGACAATAAGAGCAGATCATTTGTAACTCCAATAAGAGCAGTGTCTGTACTATGATACGGTCTAAAACCTGACTGGAAATCCTCACAGATACCATTTTTCTGTAGGAAGGAACATAATTGTGAGGATAGTACCTTTTCTAGTATCTTTGACAGAAAAGGGAGTTTTGAGATTGGTCTGTAATTAATTAATTTGTTGGGGTCAAGTTGTGTTTTTTTAATGAGAGGCTTAATGGCAGCCAGTTTGAAGGTTTTGTGGACATATCCTAATGACAATGACGAATTAATAATATTCAGAAGGGGACCTATGACATCTGGAAGCACCTCTTTTAGTAGCTCAGATGGAATAGGGTCTAACTTACATGTTGTTGGTTTAGATGATTGTTAATAAATATCATAGCTCTTTATCTTTCGATGCTGTCCGACTATTCTCAGTCCTTACATGGGCCCATAGAAAGAATTATGAACATGAAGCCAATTGTATGTTCACAAACTTCTTGAAAGTTTATTCTCTGATATCATCAGTCAGATGAACATGTTTTGACTGTTTCAGTGTTCATGTTTGCATTATTTCTCAGTCTTTCACCATTCTAGCCCATCCCAGAAGTGTCGGATTCCTCTTACAGGCGGTGTAGCCGATCACCCATCAGCCTTTCCTGATTTTCACAGCCATAATATCTCTTTCTTCACATTGAATCACCCATTGGCAGCTGTCAGCTGGCAGAAGTCGTCTGTTTTTTCTATAAAAGAACACTCGAGAACCGCATTGTAAACTTTGACCACAATGCATATAAGCAGTCTGTGCTATGGTCAGTCATCCAACGCAACTGTCCAAAATTTAAGGAATCTCATCCAGTTAACAACATATATAGCAGTTCTTTATTTTATTTTAATAAAGCAAGTTCTTCTTTGCAAGAGCAAGTAATTCCTTCTTGGCATAATGCTGTTCTGAGCATATCTGTCACGAATCTGGTCGGTGTCCCGCTGTCCGCTCACCACCAGATGTCACTCTCACCCCATTATCACACTCTGACTGTTGTACTACACCCCGGACTACATTCCCCATCAGCCATTGCACTTCATCCGCGACCAGTCAGCGGCGCTAATAAAGCCCCGGTCTTTCCCCTTGCAAACCAAGTATTGTGAGTTGTTATTGTTGTATTTCCATAGTTAACGTTTCCTAGTTTCCTTGTTTCTAGTTCTTTGTTCTCTCGCCTGGCTCCCCCGTTTTTCGACTGTTCGCCGCCTGCCTTTTTTCGGACTATCTATCGTTCTTGGATTATTCTCTACGTCTTGCCTGTGATATACCTGTCTGCTCCTGTTTTGACCCTGCCTGTACGACTATGTCTTTGTCCCGTCCTAATAAAGCTCGCAAGTGGATCCGCTCGCCTCTCGTCTTTCACTCCGCATTACAATATCATACTTCTATAATCCTTATAATCCTTATAAATACAAATTCAAAGCTATATCTTTGAAGTCCTGTATTTAACATTATATTGTTTATTAATTTATCAATATAATTCTCTTGTGGCTCCCACTTTTCAGGAAAAAATATTCCCTAACTTTTTTAGAGCCAATACACAACTCAAATGTCCTAAAATCTTTTCAGCCAAATCCTAAATACAGTTGTAAATTCCTGCTCTATAGATTGTCATCCATCTTATTAACAGCATTGTGTCATAATGTTGGCATTGTTTGTGACTGACAATGCTTTTTAAAATAACAGCACACTTGATCTGTGTCATAGTGACAATCAAGTGACATAGACGATTAGAAGAATTGCGATTTAGCAATTTATTTGTTTTAGTGCCTTGCAAGGACTTCACAATACCAACTGTCTTAAGTCATTTAAAAAAATCATTCAATCTTGGAAGGACTCAGAATATGTCGATGTGAGAACAGGTAACAAAGATAATTTTTTACGAAGCGTCCATTCGCTATTTCACGAATGGGTAATGAAAAATGTATCTTCGACAAAACATCCATTCTCCTACCCACATATAAATTGTGAGGATAACCTGCAGGTTAACAATCGGTCGCAAAATGATACTATTCTTCCCGTATATCTTTCACAAATATGGCAGAGTGTAAATTCATGGCGCAAAAATATGATCAATTTCTTAACTGTCACGAGTCTGGTCCTGATCTTCGGTCCACTCGCCACAAGAGGTCGCCTTGCTATTACACAGACTGTTGCACTACACCCCAGACTACCTTTCCCATGTTCCACCTCACTCACACCTGCAGCCAATCACGAACTGCATAAGTACGAGGCCCTTCCCACTATTCTGGACCAAATATTGTACAGCATTTAGCACTCGTCCTCTGTTAGCTGCTTTACGGAGCCACTTTCCTAGTTATTCCTTGTTGTCTAGTTTTGTCATTCGTGTCTCAACCCTAGACTTGTCGATTCCTGCCCATCGTGGATTTTCCCTTTTTTCTCGTTGTCACGTACTCTGTTCGGCCTTCGTATGGACTCTCGCCTGCCTGTTTGGAATACCCGTTTTTCTCGCCCCTTGGATTATGTTCGCCATTGAAAGACCCTTGCCTTTGTCACGGAATACTCTTTTGTCTGTGTACCTGTTTGGCAGTGTTTGACCCAGCCTGTCTACAACCATGTCTCTGTATAAATTTAATAAAAGCTTACATTTGGATCCGCCCGCTCCTTGCGTTGTTCCCTACCAAAAGCTACACTCGATGCTGCGTATCAATACACTAATAAGAACAATCTTTGTTCAACCGGCTGTGAAGCATGGTGGCTTGAGGTGATGACTCATGCACCAGATTTAAGCTGGATTGGCCATAGGAACAAGAGACCCCCAGACACTCCAAAGTAGATGACAGTTTTCTGTCAGGTGGTCAGGGGGAGGGACTTCAGCTATAGTCTCTCCCCTTCTTTGGCTACCTCCATGATGAGAGATCTCATTCATGGAGTAAGCCATATTTGTTCTGTGTTTTTCTGTGTCCTCAATTTTGAATTATTCAATTATTGTGGATTCAAGGCACAGAGCTATATGATGATACCCCAGGTGGAGGAGACGCTAGTGGGCTATCTCTCCTCTGGGAGTGTATCATCAGTCGAAAGTAAACGCTCCCTACCAAGCTATGTAGAGCTACATCTACACTGATAGGAAGAGCGTTTCATGCAACAAATCATGCTGGTGCCGCCTTGCACACCACAGTGGTTTTGCAGGCGTATCAGACTGACATTCATAAAGATCTGAGCGCAGGGAGGCAAAGAGGCTTGAAGAAACTTTTACGTGTTTCCCCTACCGTGCTCTAGTGTCAGGGCTGTCGGCCACCCAGTCCCAACACGGTCCAGCTCCCCTGAGGCGAGAAGCATAAAGAGACAGTGTGCGAGTCTTATGCTCCCTCGTAAAGACTGGGGAAAAGCTCGTAGCACTCAACAGCCAAAGAGGAACCCGGACCTAAAAACGGTCTATGACCGAATGGAGGTCCTGAGGCTGTCCCCAGGACAATGGGTGTGTCCCCTCGGGGGAGGTCCATGGTAAACTCCAACGGGGAGTAAGAGCACCTTCCCGGCACCCTTAGGGGATCGCTGTACAACTTCCGCCACCACTGGTGTTTCGGGGGTCAGCGATCTCCAGTAAGATGTTACATGTTTGGCTGTGTCTTGCCGTGTTTCTGGACACCAGACATTTAACATTCCCCACGGGCAAAACAGTGTCACAAACAGTGTCACTTTCAGAAAATTCAGCAGCACTGTACAAAAGGGCTACAGCATACAATTATCGTTCTCTGTGTTTCAATGGCGTGGTCTCCACTACCGTGAAACCAGAACAAGCATTTTTGTTGACACTGGAATTACAAGCTCTGCTGAACAAGGAGGTTGTAGAACATCTCCCCTCCTAGACAGAGAGTTGAGCTGCCATAGCCAATATTTCTGGTTCTCAGAAATGGCGGGGGTTGCGTCCACTCTAGATCTTTGCGGGCTGAACCACTTTCTAAGAACGTACAAGTTCAGAATGCTGACAATCAGTGATTTTTTTTATTCGATCCAATCAGGGGATTGGATATCGACGAATGATCTCAAGGACTCATACTTTCTATTTATAAATTTTGCCACAACGCAGGAAGTTCCTGAGGTTCGCTTTGGGGGTAAAGCTTACCAGTATCGGGTTCTTCCATTCGGCCCAGCCTCATCACCCCACACATATGCAAAAAGCATGGATGCAGCTTTTGCATCAACGACTGGCTGATTTGGCCCAGTCTTAGGAGCATGCGCTTCGACATTGGGATGTCGTCCTCGCTTATCTTGATTCTCTGGGGTGATGACTCTACACCAAGGAAAGTGTTTCTCTACTGCCCAGGGGACAATGTATTTAGGGGTTGTACAGGATTCGATCCTACTGTGGGCACAGCTGTCTCCTACATGTGTCGAATTCATTCTAAACACCCTGAAGAATTTCAGGCTAGGCCAGAATCTACTCTAGGTCTCATGGTTTTAGGTCTCATGGTGACTGCGTCCACGTAAACCTTTGGATGCCATGCACATGAGACTGCTGCAGTTGTGGCTCAGAGCCAGGGGATTTAATCTAAGGGCCAATCCCCAGAGGCATGCAAGGGTTACGCGCTAAGGGCTTCGTACCCTTTCTGTGTGGTTCAGACCCCGGTTTTTGACCTTGGGTCCCACTCTAGGCACGTGTTGTCGTCGCAAGATGTTAACGACAGACGCTTCCCTCACGGGCTGGGGCGCGGTCTTGGATGACCGTCCAGCCCAAGGGATCTGGAGAGGTCATCTTCTCGATTGGAACATCAATTGAATGATGGCTGTATTTCGGGCCCTGAAATACATCCTCCAGCAGGGGCTACCATGTCTTAGTGCGGGGGGACTATACTGTGGTAGCCACTTAAGTCACCAGGGCAGACTGCATCTGTGCTGCCGGAACAGGCTAGCACAGCAGGTTCTGCTTGTGACACAGGACAAGTTCCTGTCCATCAAGGCGATTTACATTCTGGGGCATGTATGCGGGAGCAGACTCACTGTCCAGATAAGCTGTGACACATTGGGAGAATTTATGAAGCAGAGATGGGCCTCTTTGCTTCACAAAAAACAGCACAATGTCCACTCTCTGACTTCTCCAGCACCCCCGGACCTGGATGCAAGGACCCATATGTGGTCCAGGCTGCGTTGTTACGCATTCTCCTGATCATTCTGCTTCCAGGAGTCTTGGCCATGGTTGTCAACAAATGTTTT
Source organism: Labeo rohita (assembly GCF_022985175.1). NCBI lineage: Eukaryota > Metazoa > Chordata > Actinopteri > Cypriniformes > Cyprinidae > Labeo > Labeo rohita. The sequence continues at coordinate 21,929,033 of NC_066886.1, read as the reverse complement.
GCTACTTATTTATAGCACCTTGTTGGCCAACCAGAGTGTGGTTCCCAGATTTAATATCCCTCCTTGATGGCTCACTGTGGGCGATTCCGGTCGGGAAAGTTGTCTTATCTCAGGCACAGGGGACAGTATATCATCCCCGGCCTGAGCTCTGGAACCTTCATCTCAGGCCTCTAAGGGGGACCACAAGGGATGCTGGGTTTCCAGCAGATACACTACAGACTATTCTGATTGCTAGGACTCCCTCCACTAGAAGAAGCTATGCCCTCAGATGGTGCTTTTTCGAACACTGGTGTTTGGCACACCATGCAGACCCAGTTCACTGCCAGAGTGTTTCCGTGCTGGAGTTCTTGCAAGAAAAACTGTCCTCAGGTACATGTCCTGGTACTTTCAAAGTCTATGTGGCCGCCAGTTCGGTCTGCCAAACTCTGATTGATGGGGTTTCTGTGGGAAAGCACCTTCTAGTCGCCTGCTTCATTCATGGAGCTCAGCGGATGAGGCCGGTCATCAGAGCGGCAGTTCTGTCATGGGTTTAGCCTTGGTGCTCTAAGGGTCTAGTTGAGACCCTATTTTGAACCACTAGAGTCAGCGCCTGTCAGGTTTCTGACTCTGAAGATGGTTTTTCTCATGACTATTACTTCTCTGAGGAGAAATGGGGATTTGCAGGCTCTGTCAGTCTTGTCATCCTGCTTAGGCTTTGCCCCTGAGCTGGTCACTTCTTTCATGGAGCTAAGCAGTTGAGTCCGCTCATCAGAGCGACAGTACCTTTGCAGGACTTCACCTACTGTGTCCAGTACATGCTCTTCAGATTTACATCCACCACACTAGCTAGTGGTGTAAATCAGAGAAGCTTTTCATATGCTATGGCTGCCATTAGACTAACAATGTCACATTGGGTGAGGGATGCTATTGCTCTAGCCTACGAGGAGCGCGGTCAAGCTTCTCCTCTAGGAGTTGGGCCCATTCAACCAGGTGGGTTGCATTCTATATTAAGGCTCTGACAGTGTCCCCTTGCAACAAGTGTGTGGTGCGGCAGGCTGGACCTCTCCGCACACATTTCACAGACTCTATAATTTGGATGTCCATGATACTCCGGGCTCTCATGTCCTTGAGCCAACATCCCAGAGTCATGTCTGAGACCTTTTCAGTTTCCTCAGTCAATTCAAGTCAGAGCTGCTCTTCCTGTGTCAAGTCACAGCTGATCTTCATGAGCCAAGTCAAGTTGAAGCTGTTGTTCCCAAGTCAAGTCAAGTCACAGCTGACCTTCATGAGCCAAGTCAAATCACAGCTGATCTTCATGAGCCAAGTCAAGTCACAGCTGACCTTCATGAGCCAAGTCAAGTCACAGCTGATCTTCATAAGCCAAGTCAAGTCACAGCTGATCTTCATGAGCCAAGTCAAGTCGCAGCTGATCTTCATGAGCCAAGTCACGTCTCGTCTGACCTCCCAGAGCCTTGTCACATCTCGTCTTACCTCCCAGAGGCTCGTCACATCTCGTCTGATCCCCCAGAGCCTCGTCACGTCTCGTCTGACACTCCAAGGTTTCGTCCTATCATGATGGCCAGGGTGATGGACCCACCACTGATGTCTGTGCTGGCTGCCGGCATCCCAGTGGCATCAGCACCCTCAAGCCCAATCATGATGGAGATCCTGCCACCCGCTGCTGCTCTTTCCCGGATGGCAGTCACCATTTTGTGTGTGTGGGCTGCACACTCTGCTCCAAAGGTCTCGTCTGTCCATGAGTCTGCTCCAGAGGTCTCGTCTGTCTACGAATCTGCTCCAGAGGTCTCGTCTGTCCACAAGTCTGCACCAGTCCCCTGGACGTGGCAGCTCCGGCTGCAGAACCTCCTAAAGGGGCGGCGTTCCCCTATGCACTCTCAGCCTGTCCTGTCACGGCCGTGAGGGCCGTCAACGAACTCTCTGCCCTTCCTCTCACGTTTATTGAGGCCGTCATTAAACTCTCTGCCCCGTCTGTCTTAGCCAAAGACATGCTAATATGACCAACTGTTTTCCCTGCCTCTCTCTTTTTTGCTCTGTCTGCCTCTTCTGTCCCTGTTTTCCCCAGGTCCCGGTCTATGCTGTGGGTGTCTGTACCACCCTGGTGGGCTTCTGATCTGCCTGCTCTGCCATGGTGGTTTCCTGCTTCGTCTGCTCCACCCTGGAGGGCTCTTGCTCCGTCTACTCCACACTGGTGGGCCCCTGCTCCATCTGCATCGCCCTGGGGGGTCCTGCTCCGTCTGCGCTGCCCTGGTGGGCTCCTGCTCCATCCGCTCTACTGTGGGTGTCTTCTGTTCTGCTCTGGTGGTCTTCTGCTCCGCCATGGGGATCTTCTGTCTCGTCTGCCCTGCTGTGGTGGTCCCTAGCTCACCCTGCTCTGCCGGTCCTGCCTCAGTCCCCAGGTCTTCCACATGGACCTGGCCCTCCAACCCTTGCCTTGTCAGGGATCTCTGTCTTTGTTCAGTGTTTCCTTGTTTGTGCTGTGTTTGAGGACATGACTTTGTCTTTGTTTGTGTTTGCCATGTGCTCCCCTCATCCCGCCTCCTTGTTACCAGTTACCACACCCCTTGTCTAGTCCTCATTTTTCTGAGTGTTGTCACGTGTTCCTTTCTTGTTTGGTCCTCGTTTGTCTGAGTGTTCTCACCTGTTCCTTGTGTTCTCCACTCCTTTATATTTTTCTCCCTTTCACTCTTGTTTTGACAGTTCGTTGTTCTACTTTGCTATGTTGCTAGTTCGTCTTCATATTTGTTGTGATAGAGTATTCCCTGCCTCTTTGTTTATTGTGTTTTGTTTTAGTCTTTCGTCTGCCCTCTCCTGTCCTGTCCAACAGGCTGAGTTCCTGGTCTGCTACCTCATCTGCAACACAGCTAGACCTGTGCAGTGCCTGTGATTGCATGTGTGTGGAGTGGCTGAGTCCTGTGTCCTGTCGGGGCACCACTGCTTACATCTAGCCTCCAGCCGTGCTGCCTTCATAGCCCTCTAGCCCTTTTCTATCCTGGGTTGGACTCAGCGGCCACTCTCTCTCTGCCTGCTTGCCCCTGTGCCTCGTCATCACCTATTGTTTGGACTGTGTTCACTCCCTGCCTCACCATCTCTTGTCCTGTCAGTCATTTTGTTAATAAACTGCCACAATTAATTTTGCATCTGAGTTCTCGCTCATAGAAATCCTGACAGAACGAACTGGCCAGCGCTGGACTCAGCAGAATGAGCGTCAGAATCCTGCCACCCAGGAGAGACTGGCTTGCCAGCGGGGGCTAGCAGCATTTCGTCAACAGGGCTGGGATATAGCTGCATTTACCCAGTTTTTCTGGACGATATCAAGAGGGCTTGATAATGATGACACCACCCTCAAGGGCATCTTCAATGCCTGCTTGAATAACCCTGTGCGTAAGTGAGAGATGGAAAATCTCTAGATTTTGAATTTCTGGGACTTCTCAAGGTATGTTGGTCATTGCATCCAGTAGGGAATGCCTCCTCCACCATCTAGGCCAGCATGCAGCATCCACTCTGCCCCACTTCCCTTGTCAAGTCAAGATCAAGATAATCTTCTGACTCCTATTTAGAAGTGAAGGGCAAGAAGGAAGAGGGCTCTTCAGTCTGTTGCATCCATTGATGACTCTGACACCTTTCTAGTCACCCTAGAGTCTGAGATCGCTAGTGTTCCCTCTAAGCCAGTCAAGTCAATTTCTGTCAAGTCCCACCCTATCAAGTATGCTCCAGTCCCCTCTGAGTCTGTTGAATTAACCTCAGTTTTCCCAGTTTTCGGCCATGAGTATTTCAATGTCTGAGGCGGACAAGTCAAGTGTTATCCCTCAGTCAAGTAAGTCTTTTCCAGCCAAGCTGAAGTCTGCTGGGTCTGTTTCAATCAATGCTGAGTTGACAGAGATCACTGTTAATCCCCCTGAGTTGGCTGAGTTACTAAAGAGGGGGACAAGCTCACAACATCAACCTGTCGAAAGGAAAAGAAAGGCCCGTGCAGAGCATGCTCAGGTCCCAAGACTTCGCTGCCCACAGATCCAGCAGCTTTTGGGACACAGATCACCATGGATCCAGCATCACGCCTCTTTCGTCTCCGCCAAGGTAAACGGCCTATTGAGGATTATGTAATTGACTTTTGTGAGCTGTGCCATTTGATGGGATTTAATGACATTGCCCAAAAAGACATTTTCCGACATGGACTCAAAGACTCACTTAACCCTCTGGGGTCGAAAAACGCGCTGGCGCGGTTTGTGGCCGTTTTTCTGAAAACGCCAAAAAGAACTTAAATTTCTCCGTCATTTTTGATCGTACAGATAAGAGCAATACATCAATGGAATCTGTAAGGAATTCACTTTTATTTGTGTACACTCATAGTAACAACACTCTGTGGTTTTGTGAAATAAAGCAAACAAACAGGGTATGCAGTCTGCCGCGTTGTTCTCTGTGATCATCATTAAGAAATGCGTCACTAAAATGAACTAAAACTCAGCGAATACTCCACACAGAGACATGAGAGAGAGATCTATAGAAAGCCTGATATGTCTTTTAAATGGAGCAAGTCTTATCGAAAACAAATATCATGTGTTAAAGTAATCTGTATGAAACCAACCCCATGTCCAGTCTTTCTCGTCAGACCTAATTATTTTTAATTTGATCACGCCCACGAGCTACTTTCGGTTTGTTATTATAATCAGCCACATGGAGGCGCAAGCGGCGAACCGCCCACATCAACGGAAACAAAGCGGGAGACTTCACTTCATTGTTTATCTCCGCTACTTGCATCTTGTTACTGGAAGAAGACGCGCTGTGAGGAGTAAGATTTATATTTCCTCAGAGGAAAAGCGCGATGCGACGCACGGCGAGATCCACCAAAGGTGTAAGTCTTTCTTTTATTAGCCTACTTACGTTAGTTGTTGTGTTACTGTGATATAACTTGTACACATTATAGTAGTTAGATTTTTTCCAAACTGTAAGTCCTGACTACATGTGCAATCAAGTGAAACGTTATGAAGTATGTTTCATTTCATTGCATCGAAATGTTTGACGACGCCAGGATGTTTTTAATGTTCTATAAAATAAAAATCACGCAATATAAAAGTAAGTATTTACACTGTAAAACTGAATGACTGAATGAGTCTAACTACTGTCATATACTCTGTTCACGAATAGATGTTTATGACATGTTTAAGAATAATACATTAGTTTCTCAGACATAAAATGGCTTTGTATTGTATAAGACATACAAATAATGCTTGTGTTTATGACTATAAAATCATATTTATTTATTTATTTTTCGTATAACAATAGGATACTATTAGTTTATTATTAATACTATGTTAATGAATAGATATTTAATATGCTAAACAATAATAATTAGTTTCTCAGATATAAAATGCCATTTTTTAAAGATGGTATAAAGCATGTGTGAGTCTATGACTACAAAATCATACTATATGTATATATTACAGATGCTCCTGATATTAACATGCTCACAGATGTTTTTTTTTTCTCACTCTCTAGTGATCTGATTCCTGCACCACAGATGAATGCTACATGAAGAGTACTGTACCAACATCAGATGTTCAACTACACTGATTTTTTTTTCATTGTAAAACAATTTCCTGGACTACTAATGATGAGTTTTGTTTCTTAAATCCATGGAATGAAGCAGCAATCACTTAAATATCAGGTATAATTTTTCTTTGTTTCACTTGTTGAACAGAATCCAGAAAACAGTTTTCAGGAATGACACAAAATCTGTTCACGTCTCTATGGTTAGATCAATGTAGTCAATAGTGTGCTTTTGACCTTCATTATGTATGTTTTGATGATACTGTGTTGTAAATAAAATACAAATAGTCTAAAACTCCATTCTCTGAATCTCTCATTGTTTCTACCTGACAGTCACAGTCTCATTGATGGGCCATTAGAGGAGGGCCTTTTGTCTCTTTTGTGTGAATCACTAAATATTCATGGCCGTTGTCACTCCCTCGCATATTCCCTTTCAGTCACAAAACATGTTTTAGAAAATTTAAATCAATATATTGTTTTCTGTAAACGCGTGAATGAGATGATTTTCACATTTTTATGTAGAAAAAACTCTGGACAATCACATCCAGTTCTCAAAAGTCTTGTGAACTAATGTTCTGAATGTGTTTCATGGTCTTATTTCAGTGACTTAAAGATTTTAGTTTCTCACTAACCACGCATAAATGTTGTTTTCTCAAAAACACAAACATGTACATTAATGTTGCTTACATATTATTGTAGCCCAGTTTGTGCTGATTACAGTGTAATCAGACTTTAGCCATTAATATGTTTTTAAGATACTGAAAAAAGCACAAATGTGAGGGCATGTCAAAACTTCTCCAGGGCCCCAAAACACCCTCAGACCCCAGAGGGTTAATTACCTCATGCCTCGCCATACCCCTCACTGGACTCTAGAACAGTATATTGACTTTGCACTCTGTTTAAGCGGCTCACCTTTTACTGGGGGATTGCGGACGAGGGACTGCCGCTCCAGGGCCTGCTCACGCCATTCCTGCCACTCCAGGGCCTGGCCACGCCATGCCTGCCACTCCAGGGCCTGCACTCATCACGTCTGCCAAGCCACTGCCTGCACTCGTCACGTCTGCCAAGCCACAGCCTGCTCACGTCACGTCTGCCAAGCCACAGCCTGCACCTGTCATGGCCGCCCTTCCACAGCCAGTTCACAAGATGGCTGCCATCCCCAAGCCAGTTCACAAGATGGCCGCCATTCCCAAGCCAGTTCACAAGATGGCCGCCATCCCCAAGCCAGTTCACAAGATGGCCGCCCCATCTGAGTCCCCGGCCAAGATGGCTGCCACACCTGAGCCTCGTTATTCCAAAATCATCTCATCCGAATCGCATCCCATCATGTCTGCCATACCCAAAGCAAGTCAAGTGATGGCTGATCCTCCGGTGTCAAGTCAAGTCAAAGCTGCATTTTCAGTGCCAAGTTACAGCTGTGTTTCCTGAGCCACGTCAAGCCACAGCTGATCTTCATGAGCCAAGCCAAGTTACAGCAGATCTTCATGAGCCAAGTCAAGTTACTGCTGTTGTTCCTGAGCCAAGTCAAGCCACAGCTGACCTTCATGAGCCGAGCCAAGTCAAGTCACAGCTGACCTTCATGAGCCAAGTCAAGTCACAGCTGACCTTCATGAGCCAGGTCAAGTCACAGCTGTTCTTCACGTGTCGAGTCAAGTCATTGCTGATTTTTGTAAGTCAAGTCACGGCAGACCTCCCTGAGTCAAGTCAAGTCACGGCAGACCTCCCTGAGTCAAGTCAAGTCACGGCCGACCTCCCTGAGTCAAGTCAAGTTACGACAGATCTTCCTGAATCAAGTCAAGACACGGCTGCGCTCCTAACAGAGCCTCTTCACGACATGGCTGCTAGTATAAAGCCTTGCCAAGCCACGGCCATCATGACAGAACCTCGCCAGGTCCCGTCTGACCTTCCAAAGCTCCGTCACATCTTAGCTGATCCTTTAGAGCCTCGTCACGTCTCATCTGACCTCCCAGAGCCTTGTCACGTATCAGCTGACATCCCAGAGCCTTGTCATTTCTCAGCAGTCCTTCCAAAGCCTCGCCAGGTCTCATCTCATCTCCCAAGCCATGCAGAGCCCTCGCTCCCATGCCACGCAGAGCCCATGCTCCAAAGTCACACAGAGCCCACAGCCTCCACACCCTCAAGCCCGGCATCCCACTATCTACTGTGCTGCCTGTGATGGCGGTCGCCATCTTGAGCGTGTGGGCTACACACTGCACTCCTGAGTCCTCATCTGACCACAAGTCTGCTCCAGAGGCCTCGTCTGACCACAAGTCTGCTCCAGTGGCCTCGTCCGAGCACAAGTCGGTGCTAGAGGCCTCTCCTGTCCACGAGTTTGCGCCAGTGCCTCCAGAGGTGTCAGCGTACACTGTAGAACCTTCCAAGGAGGCGGCGTCCATTCGTGAACTCACTGTCTCGTCTGTCCACGAGTCTACTCCAGAGATCTCGTCTGCGCCAATGCCCTCGGAGGTGGCGGCTCCAGCTGCAGAACCTCCTAAGGGGGCGGCGTCCTCCTATGAACTCTCTGCCCGTCCTGTCACAGTCATGGAGGCCACCTCTGAACTGTCTCCCTGCCATGTAACGGCCCAGGAGGCCAATCATGAACTCTCTGCCTGCCATATCACGGCCAAGGGGGCCAGTCATGAACTCTCTGCTCTGCTATGGATGTCATTTGTTCCACTGTGGGTATCTTTGCTCCTGTCTGTTCTGCCTGCTCTGTCTGCCCCGCCATGGCTCCCTGCTCTGCCTGCTTTGCCTGCCCTGCCATGGCTCCCTGCTCTGCCTGCTCTGTCTGCCTCACCGTGGCTCCTTGCTCTGCCTGCTCTGTCTGCCCCGCCATGGCTTCCTGCTCTGCCTGCTCTGCCATGGCTCCCTGCTCTACCTGCTCCGTCATGGCTCCAGGCTCCCCAGGTCCTCCAAGGTTCAACTGTCTGCCACAGTTCAACGGCCCAGGTCCTCCAAGGTTCCACTGTCTGCCACTGCTCCACGGCCCAGGCCCTCCAGTGTTTCACTGTCTGCTACTGTTCCATGGCCCAGGTCCTCCAGTGCTTCACTGTCTGTCACTGCTCCACGATCCAGGCCCACCTCCTCTGCACTGACCTGGCCCTCTGTCCCACCCCCTGTTTTGCCTCTGTTCCCCCACACTCCTGGACTGTTGTTTCTTGAGTGCCAGGAGTCGCTCCTTGAGGGGGGGATTCTGTAATGCCACGCAAGCAGAGGGAGCCCTCACCCATGGACTGACTGTTACCGCTCCCTCTGCTGCTTCCATGGTTACTTCCTGTTTGGCAGCCATATAAGGAGGGCCATGCCAAACAGGTGTGGCGAGGTATTGTTTTGCCTGTGCGGACTCTACCAAGCGTTTTTCCTGTTTCACTGCCTTGTTTTGTTATTTCCACAGTTATTGTTTTGTTTCATAGTCATAGTTTTGCCTTGTTTTCATTGCCATAGTTTTTGTCTAGTTTCATTGCCTTCTTCGTTACTTTGGACTGCTCATTTTGACATTCTGCCTGTTCACTGGATTACGCTCTTGTCTTGCCTTGGACATTACTGTTTGCTAGCGTCTGACCCTGCCTGTCTTGACTACGATCTGTACAATAAAGCTTGCACTTGGATCTATTCACGCTTCAGACGAGTCCCGTTACAAATAAACAATACACACAAATGACAAAGACAAATTTTGGTTGTTAATTTCATTGAGATGCTTTGCCATTGTGTTGGTAAAGTTGAAGCTGAAAAGCATAAAATTGTCCTTTCATTTTAGATCCATTTTCCACACCGATCATGAGTGCCGATATGCCAGTTCATAACACAGGGAGCGTTCTCCATTCTAATGTGTTTTTAACTGTACATTTTAACTGTACATTTTAATATCATTTTAATATCTACCTCCACTATTATCCAGTGTCTGCTGTAGTGTCTGTGTCCTAAATTGCTGTGCTGTGAATGCTGTGCATAGATGATGTCATGTTCCGATTCTCTAAAAAGCCTCACACGACATTAATATCATGCTAGAAGCAAAATCTGACAGGGTAGCACAAATTGTCAGAACACTGGTTATGGCAAAAAGACCTAGGCTATATCCATGATGAAAGTTGAGCAAGCGGTCGGATCACCAAACAATTCTGCAATGAATCTCAGATATCCAGACAGGATTACATTTCTCAATAGACTTCTGAGTTAGCCGAGAAGCAGTAATTATCTGATTCACAAACAAATGTAAAAACAATTGGTTAGTGAACTTGGTCACTTTGTGTTTTTGACTCAAGAAGAACCAGTTCCTAAGACTCATTTGTTATTGATGCCGACTACGCTAGGTGGGCTGCATGTGTGTGCAACCATCATGCACACTTTATTGCAAGATGTGTTTTTTGCCGTTATTTTACACTACCAAAATCTAGCATGAAATCTACCACTTGCTTAATGAAATTACCAACCAATCTTATTTAAATCTTGCTTTGGTGTTTTGTGTTCTGCTGTTCTCAGTATTATAAAATGGGTCTTTGAAGACTGGGTTTTTATCCAGCAGTGTTAAAGATTGCTACTGTAACTCCTGTACTTAAAAAAGAAAATTCTGCCGATGATTTTACTAATTTTCTATGGGTGGTCAGAGGTATGAGATTAGCTCTGTTTTCACTGGTGTTCCTCAGGGGTCAGTCTTTAGCCCTTTACTTTGTAGTATTTATCTCCTGAGATCACTCAGCTTCCATTTGTATGTTAAGTCAACAAACTCTTATTAGACCTGACTAATTTCTGTGTTTTGTATTTGTGTTTTTAGATCATTAAGCATTATTTCCATGTACTCATTTAATGTGACTCAAGAGTCAAATATCTGGCTCAAAGCTCAGACTGGCATTTCATTATAAATGTCTATGGGGGCATTATAAGTAAACAGCCTGATGCCATATTGCACCTGATGGATTATTAGTGCTAAAGAAGCTGTTGTTGTTTTATTTTTAATGAGTGTTAGCATTACAAAAGGGAGTTCCGATGTTCACACATTTGGATTTTGAGTCACTCTTTCATTAAAACTGAGATATTATAACAAGTCACATGGGATCATTTGTTGAAAACATGGAAAAAAGAGATTACACCACAACAGATGAGGGTGTGTGAGGGGTTTGTTCAGGCACTGTTATCATACGATTTATATATATATATATATATATATATATATATATATATATATATATATGTCTTTGTTTCATATCGTGTGTGTGTGTGTTTTTTTATTTATTAAACTTGTTTTTATATGTGCATATGTGCATTTGCTCTATGTATGTATGTATAGACATTAGACAGGTAGACATTATACTACCTCTTAAGCCTTTCAGCAGCCTACTGTAAAGTAAAAAGAGATTTTGGTGCTATAATCCCCAAACAGCTGTCAATATCAAACTACAATATTATATTTAAATTAAAGAGTTTAATATATATATATATATATATATATATATATATATTTTTTTTTTTTTTTTTTTTTCGTCATTTTTATCTTTTTTGTCCATTATAAATGTGGATTTTGCATAATAGGTGCCCTTCAAGGATCCTCTGTCACATAGTTTCAGAAAAAGGAGTGACCACAGGCCCAGCTGATGCAGTAAAGTCTTTTCCAGTGCCTTAAACTGTCAAAGATGTGCAAAGATCAGCAAACAGCTGCTCCCTTGCACTCTTAAAACAAAAGAATGTCACTTGGTCTCAGACTGACCAGAGAGACTGACTTCATCAATAACCCCCCCACCCCCCCCCCCCCCAAAAAAACATTATTTAACTATTATTCATATTTTTGTCTTGTCCTTGTTATCCTAAAACCTAATTCTAATTTAAAAGCTTATTTTACAGTGATCAGTGAATTAGGTGTAACAAACAATCACTAAGCAAAGAAGAATATCTAGCCGAGGAAATTAATATTTTCAAACAAGTTTAAAGTGATTTTTACCTTTTATGGGCATTTTTTACCTTTATAAAAAAACTTTATAATGTTTCGATATTTTAATCCTAAAACGTTGAATGCTGATATTTGAAATAATGTAAAAAAATTAAAAGGTACTTTAAATGTTGAATTAAAACCACCAGTAGGTGGCAGCAAGTCACTGTTAATAAGCAAGTCATTACGATTGAACCGAATCTTTCAAACGGTTGATTCATTAAGGAACAAAACGTTGTTGTTAAGAGACGCAAAACAGTACTGTGGCTGTGCTTGGAATTAATTTTGTTGGCGAAATAGAGCAAAAATAGGCAATATGGTGTCTAAAATGGAAGTCTCTTAATCTTAACTATTAAGTTAATTATTAGTTTATTGAACTGTTGTATAAAATCAATATTACATTTGTGATTTTTGCACAAAAATGGCATTCTTTGTGTGATATTGATTAACTATATGAAATCATATAAATATAGTTTTCCGCCCCCATATCCTGAATTTCGGGAAATGCATTTTATTAGACTGAATCACGTACGCAGTGAAGAATGCACTCTTAATGTGTCACGGTTTATGGGTCTGTGTGTTCATTTTGCATCTCTGTCTGGTGTGTGTGCGTCTGTCGCATTGCAACTGCAGCTGCCGGTCTAATCAGTGCGCTACAGCTGCAGCTCATTTGCGCTGTCTATTTAAGCCTGGCGTTTGCATTGTGTGTTGTCGGTTCGTTAATCTTGTCTTGTCTCTCGTTCAGCTCGTCGTGTTCCTGTTCTCGTCCTGCCTTGTGGATTACAACACTCTTTGCACTTGCTATTGGATCTTTAGACTCTTCCTTGTGACAGAACGAACCGACCAGGATGGATCCAGCAAGTGCGGTGGAGTTGAGAGAAATTCTGTCCAACAGCAACACACGCATGGAGCGTCAGGAAGAACAAATGAGGGCTACGGGTCGTGCTGTCCAGGCTCTGGTTGCCCAGGTTTCTGAGTTAACCACTCAGCTTCAGCAATTGAAGGTGGAGACCGCCTCGACTCAGCAACCTTCGACGTCCGACCCACCGGCTCCTGTGGATCAGGCTGCTCGTTCCGCCGAACCCCGCCTCCCGCCTCCAGCGTTTTGCTCAGGTGAACCCCAGTTATGCCAGTCGTTTTTGGCGAAGTGTTCTTTGTATATTTCTCTCCAACCTTCATCATTTTCCACTGAGGAATCTAAAGTAGCTTTTGTTATAACTTTGCTCTCGGGACGGACGGCTAGCTGGGGAACTACTGTTTGGGAGCAGAAGCTTCCTTGTTGCGCATCATTCCAGTCCTTCTCAGAGGAGCTTAAAAAGGTGTTTGATCGTGCTGCTTCTGGCAGAGAAGCAGCGCGACTCCTTGCAGAGCTGCGTCAAGGTAATCGCTCTGTAACTGACTACTCCATTGAGTTTCGCACTCTGGCTGAGGAATGTGGCTGGAATTCTGAGGCGCAATGGGACATGTTTTTATATGGGCTTTCTGATTTTATCAAGGATGAGATCTATTCATTGGAGTTACCTACCGACGTGGATAGCCTCATAGACCTGGCTATTCGGGTGGACACCAGGTTGCAGAGGCGAGGTCAACGGACACCTCAGGGGTTGCTGGTCACTCCACAGGGCCATTGACCAGTTTTTCACAGCAGGAGAAACAGAGATGTAGGGAGAGGGGACTGTGTTTGTATTGTGGAGCCGCCGGTCACATCGCTGCGCAGTGTCCGGTAAAAGCCAGTACCCGCCAGTAGGTAAGAGGTTACTGACGGGTGGAATTACACTAACTAAATCCTCTTTTTCAGCCACTCATCTTCCTGTTAGGTTGAAATTGCATTCACTGGCTTATGACTGTGAGGCTTTAGTGGACTCTGGAGTGGAGGGCAATTTTTTGGACATTAACCTCGCTCAAAACCTTAAGATTCCTAAGGTTGAGCTCTCCCATCTGTTGTTGAGCTCTCCCATCTCTGTGGTTGCACTAAACGGACAGCCGCTACCCTCCGTTACGCATACCACTGTCTCATTAAGACTGATCACCTCTGGAAATCATTCTGAGAACATTGATTTTCTTCTTACTGACACTCCCTCGGCTCCTGTGGTTCTGGGGCATCCCTGGCTGGTGCTTCATAACCCCCATATAAACTGGCGCATGAATTCTGTTTTTGCTTGGAGTGAATATTGTCATGCTTCCTGTTTGTTGTCTGCGTGTTCTCCTGTGTCTTCTTCTGTGTTTCAGAATGAACATATGGATCTGTCGAAGGTGCCATGTGAGTACCTTGACCTGAAGGGAGTGTTCAGTAAGTCTCGAGCTGCTTCTCTACCTCCGCATCGTCCCTACGACTGTGCTATAGACTTATTACCAGGTACGACTCCGCCTAAGGGCAAATTATATTCGCTTTCCACTCCGGAAAGGGAGGCTATGGAGAAATATATTTCTGATTCTCTAGCAGCCAAGATCATCCGTCCTTCCTCTTCCCCGGCTGGTGCGGGTTTCTTTTTCGTGAAAAAGAAGGACGGCTCTCTTCGTCCCTGTATTGACTATCGAGGCTTGAACGGCATCACGGTGAAGAATACTTATCCTTTACCGTTGATGTCGTCGGCTTTCGAACGTCTGCAGGGGGTGTCATTTTTCACGAAATTGGATCTCCGTAACGCTTATCATTTGGTTCGCATAAGAGAGGGGGATGAATGGAAGACTGCTTTTAATACCCCCAGGGGGCATTTTGAATATCTTGTTCTTCCTTTTGGCCTCTCAAACGCTCCCGCGGTGTTCCAGGCCCTCGTCAACGACATGCTTAGAGATATGGTAGATCAGTTCATTTATGTCTACCTGGATGACATACTGATATTTTCTCGTTCTCTCCAGGAACATGTTCAGCACGTCAGACGAGTGCTTCAGAGGCTGTTAGAGAATGGGCTTTATGTCAAGGCGGAGAAATGCGTTTTTCATGCACAGTCTGTTCCCTTTTTGGGTTACATCGTCTCGGCCGAGGGGGTGCGCATGGATTCTGACAAGGTTCAGGCTGTGGTGAATTGGCCAACTCCAGATTCCCGCAAGGCCCTGCAGAGGTTTCTGGGCTTTGCCAATTTTTACCGGCGGTTCATTCGCAATTTCAGCCAGCTAGCCGCCCCTTTGACTGCCTTAACCTCCACCAAAACCCCGTTCAGGTGGTCCAGCGCAGCGGACGCTGCGTTTGCCAAACTGAAAGGCTGCTTTGTTTCAGCTCCCATTCTTGTTGCCCCTGATCCGTCCCGGCAGTTTGTGGTGGAGGTTGACACGTCAGAGGTGGGGGTCGGCGCGGTGCTATCCCAGCGCTCCTCCGCGGACGGCAAGATGCATCCTTATGCGTATTTTTTTCACTGTTTATCACCCGCAGAGCATAACTATGATATTGGTAACAGAGAGTTGCTGGCATTCAAGCTTGCCTTGGAAGAGTGGCGCCATTGGTTAGAGGGTTCGGGGGTTCCCTTTATCGTTTGGACTGACCACAAGAATCTTGAATACATCCAATCTGCCAAAAGGTTAAACTCTAGGCAGGCCCGGTGGGCTCTTTTTTTCGGTCGTTTTGATTTTTCTATTTCTTACCGTCCGGGTTCTAAAAACATCAAGCCGGATGCGTTATCCCGTATTTTTGATCATTCGGAGCGCCCGTCTTTTCCCGAGTCCATTGTGCCACAGAAGGTTTTTGTTTCTGCGGTCACATGGGAGATCGAATCGAAGGTCCGCACGGCCTCTCAAGGGGTAACGCCCCCGCCCAGATGCCCACCGGGTCGTTTGTTTGTGCCAGAGGGTTTAAGGTCCGAAGTCATCCGATGGGGTCATTGTTCCAAGGTAGCCTGTCATCCTGGGGTTAATCGTACCACGTTTCTCATCAAACAACGGTTCTGGTGGCCATCTATGGCTCGCGACATTCGTCTTTTTGTTTTGGCTTGCTCGGTCTGCGCTGTTTCTAAGTCTTCCAATCGACCCCCCGCTGGACTCCTTCAGCCGTTGTCGGTTCCTTCGAGACCCTGGTCCCACATTTCACTAGATTTTGTTTCGGGTCTCCCGTCTTCACAGGGAAACACGGTGGTTTTGACCGTGGTGGACCGGTTCTCGAAGGCAACCCATTTCATCCCTCTGCCCAAATTACCATCTGCCAGAGAGACAGCGGTTGCTGTCATTGACCACGTTTTTCGCATTCATGGCCTTCCGATGGACGTGGTCTCTGATAGGGGACCTCAGTTTGTTTCCAAATTTTGGAGAGAGTTTTGTCATTTATTGGGGGCGACGGTTAGTCTTTCTTCTGGGTTTCATCCCCAGAGTAACGGTCAGACGGAGAGGGCCAATCAAGATTTGGAACGTATGTTGCGATGTTTGGTCTCTCAGAACCCCTCCTCTTGGAGCCAGCAGCTCTCATGGGTTGAGTATGCTCATAACTTGTTACCAGTCTCAGCTACGGGCCTATCACCATTTGAGTGTAGTTTAGGGTACCAGCCACCTGTTTTCTCGAGTATGGAATCCGAAGTCGCGGTCCCCTCTGCCCACGCATTTGTCCAGAGGTGCCGACGCACCTGGAGCAAGGCTAAAGATATTACTCTTCGCTCCGTCAGTAATAAGCTTGCCCCCAAATTTATTGGCCCATTTACTGTCACCAAAATCATTAGTCCGGTGGCAGTCCGCCTCAAACTTCCTCCGGCGTACAGGAGAATTCATCCGGTGTTTCATGTGTCCAAGTTAAAGCCCGTTTTTCATTCAGCCATTAATCCGCCTGTCCCGGTTCCTCCCCCGCAGCGTCTCGTAGATGGGGAACCAGCTTATTCGGTAAAACGTATTCTGGACTCGAGACGGAGGGGACGAGGTTTTCAGTACTTGGTGGACTGGGAGGGTTACGGTCCTGAGGAGAGGAGTTGGGTGCCTGCGAGAGACATACTGGATCACTCCCTCATCGATGATTACAATCGTCAGGTAAGCTCTGCTGGGAGCGCCAGGAGGCGCTCCTAGGGGAGGGGGTACTGTCACGGTTTATGGGTCTGTGTGTTTATTTTGCGTCTCTGTCTGGTGTGTGTGCGTCTGTCGTGTTGCAACTGCAGCTGCCGGTCTAATCAGTGCGCTACAGCTGCAGCTCATTTGCGCTGTCTATTTAAGCCTGGCGTTTGCATTGTGTGTTGTCGGTTCGTTAATCTT
The DNA here is from genome assembly GCF_022985175.1 of Labeo rohita. Taxonomy (NCBI): domain Eukaryota; kingdom Metazoa; phylum Chordata; class Actinopteri; order Cypriniformes; family Cyprinidae; genus Labeo; species Labeo rohita. Next base: position 21,912,409 of record NC_066886.1, on the reverse strand, counting down.
GTCTTGTCTCTCGTTCAGCTCGTTGTGTTCCTGTTCTCGTCCTGCCTTGTGGATTACAAAACTCTTTGCACTTGCTATTGGATCTTTAGACTCTTCCTTGTGACAAAATGAGCACAGTCAGTCTAGCGAGTGTTTAAGCACTCATAACTCCTCTATAATCAATGAAGCTGTCCATACACTGTATAATAAATGAATCTCTTACTTACATAGTTCGTACATCTGCACTTTGTTGCTTATGATGAGGGAATTCGTGAGTTTCAGTCTGAAAAAAACTCCAGGTTTCAGCAATGATTACTCTGAACGGCTCTGATTGGCCACTGCATTCTAAACTCAACAGTTTCGTGTGAGTCGTGTGTGATTGGTTATAATAGGCAACACTGTAAAAACGCATAAAAAATAAAATATGATTTAACGTGAGCAGGTCTAAATTTAATACAGCGATCGAATCTTTTAATTTTATTTTCATTTTCACTAGTTTAATGTTTGAAGCATTATAGTTTTATTGAAAAAACAGGGGACCTGTGCATATTTTTGTTGAGCACACTAGACAATTTAAACTTTCAGCTATTTTTTATGCTTTGGTGGCCACATGAAAGGTCTGTTGTATCGAGGCAAGTTTGCTTGATTGTAAGTCACAGAATGTGCCCTGCCCTATAGGTGTGAGGGCCCACTCTATGAGGGGGTATGGGCTCATCATGGGCATAAACAAAAGGGATGTTCAGCAGCTGGATGGACTTCGAGAACAGGTTTACAAGTTATTGTTATGATTTCTGCTAGTGCACTGAGACAGGATAGCCAGAAAGAATAGTTTTTTTCTGAACTGTGAGATTGTACAACCACCCCTTACTCCAGGTTGTTGTCACATCCAGTTTGCATCTGCTATACCCTATATATACCAAGATCTTTGTGGAGATTACACCAGCAAATGCCCCTGTATGACTTGGGTTGCTGCTATTATCCTGCTATTATCCTGCTATTATCGTTTCCCGCTCCTGCTCCACTCCTTGCTCATTGATACCAGAAACACCGCTCCGCCTTCGCTCCGCATCTTAACTATTTAAGTATGTTTGAAACACCACAGTTCTGTTCATAAAGTATATTAAAAAGAAAAAAATAACAGAAATAAAACAACAGGTTCATTTTAAAGTGGCTTATTGGAAAACTAGTGTGAAAACTTTTTTCCTCATGCCAAGCTAACATGGTTGTCAGCATTAAAAGGTATTACTGCTGATTTTTGCAGTGCAAATGTTTGTCCATTAAAAATCACACCGCTCCACTCTGCGCTCTTCTCACATACTCTGGTTGGCTGTGATACTCTATAGCAGGGGTGCTCAACCCTGGTCCTGGAGATCGACTTTCCTGCAGAGCTCAAGAGCTCTCAAGAGCAGAGCTCCAACCCTAATCAAACACACCTGTCTGTAATTACCAAGTGCTCCTTCAGATCCTAATTAGCTGGTTAAGGTGTGTCTGATCAGGGTTGGAGCTGAACTCTGCAGGAAAGTCGATCTCCAGGACCAGGGTTGAGCACCCCTGCTCTATAGTACCCTGCTGTTCTGTTTGCTTATTAATGCAATTGCTATGATGCTGCCTAAGGGCCGCTAGCTTTTGATAGTTCTTCTGGACCTGTACTCAGATAGCATTTACAAAAACATGCACATTGGCTGGTCTAGCCCCAGGGTTATATGGGAACCGGAGCTTCTAATGGCTGCTGCAGTGATGCAGTAACTTTACCAATCAGTGATGGGCTCTTTAATTTAGAAGGTGGGACTATTTTGCCATATTGCGAGTTGCAGTTTCTCCCATTCATAAATTTAGGAGTGAACCATCTTTGTATTTCTATAGTCTTTAAATACACACAGATTTAGGTAAAAGAGGGTTTGCACCTATGTCATGGTTTGGTCAGTTACCCAGATGTGCGGTGATACCATTGCTCATATGTAAACAGCAGCATGGATGTATGCACAGCTAATGTACTACTGAAGACATTGTTCTACTAATTTTTGATGTCTAAACCACGTAAAAAATGTGTGGAACCTGCTAAATCATTTAGAGAAGGATTTAGTAAGCAGGAAAGGGCGTTATATTTTGACAAACTAAAGTTAATACAGGGCTCAACGCTAAGCAGTGATAGTTTTTCCTTGGTTACTACTGTACACAAAGCTGTGCTTTATAATGCATTATACAGATAAAAAAAGAAAACGCCATGTAAACTTTTCTGAAAACAGTTTCCCTCAGAGATTCATATAAACTCCTACCCCCATTTCAGTATTTAGGAGTTTCTACCAAGATTTTGTGCATCTCAGCAGTGAGAATGATCTGCCTGCTACAGTATTTTCTCCTCTTTATGTCTGTCTTCAGCATTTCTGGCCTCTGTACTAAATAGACTAAATATAATAATAACATAATATTTCCACACAAATTACATTTTGGAACATGAATGCACCGGGCCATCGGACAGTCCATATTGTCGAGCCCTGTAATCCGTACGATCTGATAGGGGTGGGGGGAAAAAACAATTAATGAATTGCAAAAACCTCCTCCGCACCACCAGAGGGAACCCTCTCCTGAGACCCTGTTCTGTTTGACACTGCAGTAAAGCTGCATATGGATCCAAATAACCCTGAGTCTACATTACAGAAGACTTCGCCACACAGCGACCCAGCAGCGGTAGCTCAGTTATCATCTGAACTCTCCGCCCATGCCACTCAGCTCGCCGCGCATCATCATCAGTTGACTCGGTTGACTACTCTTACCGAGGAGCTCGTGAAAACTCTGCAGAGCCTTCAGATAATGCCATCCGCGCCGGCGCCCATGGCCGCCACAGCACCAGCCCCGCCCGCCATTTCGTCAGCCGCAAGCTCGCCAGCCACCATCAGCCCACGCCTCGCCTTCCCAGAAAAATTCGACAGAGATCCAGCTAAATGTAAGGGCTTTTTATTCCAATGCTCTCTATTCATTAATCAACAGCCAGCTTTATATCCCACTGACTCAAGCCGCATAGCATTTGTTTGTGCTTTACATACCGGGAGGGCTTTGGATTGGGCAACTGCGATGTGGCGTGCTGATGGTCCCACTTTCCCCACCTTTGATGCTTTCTAGCACCATTTTCGTGAGGTTTTTGAGCACCCTGCAGGAGTGCTGGGGATCAACTGCTGGGTCTATCGCAAGGGAGGAGAACGGCTGCTGATTATGCTTTAACATTTCGTACTTTGGCTACTCAAACCACGTGGGTCGAGGACACGCTTAAAGTACTGTTCCGTCGAGGGCTATGTGAAGAGCTACAATCAGAGCTGGCTTGTCGTGATAAGGGTTGTTCGCTCAACGAATATATTCAACTAGCCATTCAAGTGGATAATCTCATTCGCTCTCGGCGTCCCTCATGCACATCAACTCACCTGTTGCCTGAGACAGCTCCAGCTACCGAATCCATGCAGGTGGGAACTACTCATCTTACTTTGGAGGAGAGAGAGAGACGCATGCTCAACCATCTTTGTCTCTACTGCGGACAAGCCGGTCACATCAAGTCCTCCTGTCCGGTTCGACCAGCCAACCCTTCACGTGCGGTGAGTGTTTATAGTCTCCTCACTGTTTCCAATTCAAGTATGAAATTGACTGTTGTGATTCGCATCGCCCAAAGAACCATATAAACCACGGCCTTAATTGACTCAGGCGCCGCTGGGAATTTTATATCTATTGAATTCGCCCGTCAACATAATATTACCCTCACTACTTGTAATTCTTCTTTGTCAGTGGAGGCGTTAGACGGCAGACCCCTAGGAGAAGGACGGGTGCAGAGCATCACCGAGGGGGTACAGATGCAAGTTGGAGCTCTGCACAATGAAATCATCCAATTCTACACCATACATTCACCTCATCACACCATAATTCTGGGACTTCCCTCGCTGCATAAACATGATCCTCGCATTTCATGAAGAATGCCAGTAAATCTGAAGTTTTGGTTTTCGGGGCAAACAATGACGACAGGGACTTAGGTGGCCTTCTTGGCTCTTGGGAAACATATGTTCAACCCAAAATAAGAAATTTAGGGGTAATTTTTGACTGTGCTCTTATGTTCGATCATCAGGTCAAAAATGTGGTAAAAAATTGCTACTACCAATTACGGACAATTGCTAAAATGAAGTCTTTTCTGTCTGTTCCTGACTTAGAAAAAGTGATTCATGCATTCATCACTCGTTTGGATTATTGTAATGCTCTTTATGTTGGTATCAGTCAATCTCTTATTTCGAAGCTGCAGATGGTACAAAATGCTGCTGCAAGGCTCCTTACTGGTGTCAAGAAAAGGGAGCACATTACTCCGGTTCTAGAAAGACTTCATTGGCTTCCTGTGAAACAGCGAATTCATTACAAGGTTTTGTTGTACGTTTATAAAGCTGTGCATGAGTTGGCCCCGGAATATATTAAGGACTTGGTGTGTATGAACTCTTGTAGAGCACAAAGGTACTCCAATTGTCTTCAATTGTTTGTACCGAGAACTCGCTTAAAAACAAAAGGGGATCGAGCTTTTTTAGTTGTTGGTCCTAGACTGTGGAATGCACTTCCCCCTGATGTAAGGTCTGCATCCTCAGTTGCGGTCTTTAAATCTTGTGTCAAAACGTATCTTTATTCTGTCGCTTTTAATTCCTGATCTTGTTATTGTATGTCATGTATTTTATGTTTTTATTTTATTTCATTTTACTATTGCTTGGATGTTCAGTCCTTTGGCCTACAAAGTAGCATAAAGGGCTATATAAATAAATGAGACTTGAGACTTGACTTGAGACTTGAGACTTCATGGAGGGACGGAGAAATTCAGCAGTTGGAGTGCTACCTGCCAGGAACACTGCCTTCCCACCATCCGGCCTCTGCGGACAAGCACACCTCCACTATCAGAACTCACTCCGAATGCAGTTGACCTTCCTTCAGAGTATGAGGACCTCAAGATTGCCTTCAGCAAGGAGAAGGCCTCCGCTATGGACTGCGCTATCGAGTTGCTACCTGGTCAATCACCTCCCAAGGAACGGATCTTTCCCCTCTCACAACCCGAATCTGAAGCCATGAGTAACTACATCAAGGAAGAGTTAGCTAAGGGGTTCATCCGTCCGTCCACGTCACCGGCTTCTGCAGGATTCTTCTTTGTGAAAAAAAAGGATGGAGGTCTTCGGCCATGCTTCGACTATCACGGTCTTAATGAGGTAACAGTCAAGTTTCGTTACCCCCTACCTCTCGTTCCAGCAGCCTTGGAAAAACTCTGTCAAGCTAGATACTACACCAAACTAGACTTACGTAACGCTTATAACCTGATCCGCATTCGAGAGGGTGATGAGTGGAAGACTGCCTTTTCAACCACTAGTGGGCACTACGAGTACTTAGTCATGCCCTTCGGCCTAGCCAACTGTCTGTCCATTTTTCAGTCCTTCATGAATGATGTCTTCCGAGACATGTTGGACAAATGGGTCATCGTTTACATTGACGATATCTTGATTTATTCTAACGCCCTGTCAGGGCATATTCAGCACGTACGCACAGTCCTCAAGCGCTTAATCCAGTACCAACTCTATGTCAAGTTAGAGAAGTGCGAGTTACAACAAACCTCAACGTCCTTCCTCGGATACATCATCAGTCAAGACGGAGTAGCCATGGATGAGAACAAGGTGGAGGCTGTGTTAAAATGGCCACAACCCCGAACGCTCAAGGAACTGCAGAGCTTTTTGGGGTTCGCGAATTTCTACAGGCGGTTCATCCGAAATTTCAGCTCCGTGGCAGCACCCCTGACTGCCATGACTAAACGTCAAACCACTCGGTTAACCTGGTCTCCAGATGCCCTTCGTGCATTCGATGAACTACGAGAACGATTCACTTCAGTGCCCATTCTCCGACATCCCGATCCTAATGAACCGTTTATAGTCGAAGTGGACGCATCTAACACAGGTGTGGGGGCGATTCTCTCTCAGCGACACGGAGACCCAGCCAAGATGTATCCGTGTGCCTACTTTTCACAAAAACTCTCACCTGCGGAACGCAACTATGATGTAGGAAATCGTGAACTTCTAGCCATGAAGTTGGCCCTGGAAGAATGGCGGCACTGGCTGGAAGGGGCAAAACATCCTTTCACCATTCTTACTGACCACAAGAATCTTGAATACCTTCGGTCAGCGAAAAGATTCTCCTCACCCTGGGATCGATGCCACAATCCAACTACTACGAAATCGATTCTGGTGGCCCACATTAGCAACAGAAACCATACAATTTGTCAACAACTGCTCCACTTGTCAAACTACCAAACCTTCCAAGCACTTACTTGCTGGTCTGTTACAACCTTTACCACTTTCTCAACGACCATGGTCACACATAGCCATCGACTTCATTACAGATCTACCCAACTCTCAGGGTAATACAGTCATCTTCACCATAATCGACCGATTCTCCAAAGCCTGTCGTCTCATCCCTCTGCCAAAGCTCCCCTCAGCATTCGAAGCTGCCGAACTCCTTTGCAACCATGTATTTCGTCTTTATGGCCTCCCTGAAGACATTGTCTTGGATCGTGGACCACAGTTCACCTCCAGAGTGTGGTCATCATTCTTTAAACTTCTCAACGTGAACGTCAGTTTAACCTCCGGATACCACCCGCAATCCAACGGACAGACCGAACGCTTGAATCAAGAGATTATACGATTCCTTCGATCCTACTGCTACAATAATCAATCAGATTGGAGCCGCTACCTCATCTTCACCATAATCGACCGATTCTCCAAAGCCTGTCGTCTCATCCCTCTGCCAAAGCTCCCCTCAGCATTCGAAGCTGCCGAACTCCTTTGCAACCATGTATTTCGTCTTTATGGCCTCCCTGAAGACATTGTCTTGGATCGTGGACCACAGTTCACCTCCAGAGTGTGGTCATCATTCTTTAAACTTCTCAACGTGAACGTCAGTTTAACCTCCGGATACCACCCGCAATCCAACGGACAGACCGAACGCTTGAATCAAGAGATTATACGATTCCTTCGATCCTACTGCTACAATAATCAATCAGATTGGAGCCGCTACCTCATGTGGGCAGAATACGCTCAGAATTCCCTCGTCAAACCCGTCACTGGCATCACACCATTCCAATGCATCCTTGGCTATCAACCACCCATGTTCCCCTGGTCCGGCGAACCATCCGACTTACCATCCGTCACTGACTGGTTACACCGCAGCGAAGAAACTTGGGATCAAGCTCACACTCACTTATCACGTGCAATCAGAAAACAAACCAGAACAGCTAACCAACATCATCGCCCAGGACCCCGTTATACTCCTGGACAGTGGGTCTGGTTATCCACCAGGGATTTACGCCTCAAGCTTCCATGCAAGAAACTCAGTCCCAGGTATGTTGGTCCATTCCAAATTATCAAAGAAATTACCCCAGTATCTTTCCGCTTAGATTTACCTGCTAATTATCGTATTTCTCCCACTTTCCACATGTCCCTCCTGAAACCCGCTGGTGGTCCAAGAGGAGAGCTGGAGTAGGAAGCCGAATCACAGACCTTCCCCATTCTGGTTGACGGTGAGGGGGCCTATCAAGTGCATGAACTCCTGGATTCGAGGTGCCGGGGAGGAGCTCTCCAATATCTGGTCAATTGGGAGGGGTACAGTCTGGAGGAACGCTCCTGGGTCAACGCTGCAGATATTCTTGACCCTTCTCTCACGGATGAATTCCATCTGAGGTATCCGGAGAAACCGGCCCCTCGACCACGAGGTAGACCCCGGCGTCGTGCACCTCCTCGCGTCAGGAGCTGCTCGCAGGGGGAGGGCTCTGTTACAGGCTTCTGTACCGCCTCCTCCGCACCACCAGAGGGAACCCTCTCCTGAGTTTTAATTCAGTCACATTCGGACTCCATTTCCCATGCTCCTTCATAGCTGGGCCTGACACACCCACACACACACACCTGCACCTCATTATCCACACCATATAAGCCACACACACACATCACTTCCCTGCGAAGTCTTGATTTGCCACGGCTGTCATTTCTGAGCATTTATTCATTCATTGTTTTGCCTACTCGTTATCGACCTTGGACTGTTTATCGTTTGTGATTCTCCTCTGTGTATTTTCGACCCGGATTGTTTATTGACTTCTGCTGTTATGCCGCCTGCCCTGAACTCTGCCTGCCTTATCGTTTATGCTTTGTGTTTATCCTCTGAGGACTCTGTTTGCTGGCGATTGACCCTGTTCTGTTTGACACTGCAATAAAGCTGCATATGGATCCAAATAACCCTGAGTCTACGTTACATTCATTTTCTAGTAATACTCATAATACAGTTTTTCTCGATTGCTTAAACACATTTCTTGAAATTATGCCTCGCTTTTGCTCTAAACACAAATCCGTAACTTCTAACTCAAATCCCTGAACTTACTATAGTTAGGCCAAAATGAAGCTCTCCACTCAAAACAGCTCAATCTTGCTGAAAAAAACAAACTTTGCTTTCAGACATGAAACACAAACCCTCAAAAACACACACATTACAACACAGTTTTACACACTGATGAGATCAATTCAAAACAATACTATGAAAACTGGTAATAAGTGTTGCTTGAAAAAAAAATTCACATGATGAATACAAATAATGTATGCATTTGCAAGTGATTTAATCCTTAATTTATTGTACTGTAGAGTACAGCACAAAACAGCAAACAACAACAAAATTAATTATTCTGCCCCAGCATCCTGTCTTTGGTCTGGGACAGGCCAAACAACCTCCTCAACATCACACTCTAATTGGTTATAACCCTGGCATGCATCAACTATATAAGACATATATAAGACTGCTTGTTTTCTTGCCCTTGCCCTTCCTATTTCTCTTCCATGTTGTTGTCGTCGTCCTCCTCCTTCTTCTCCTCCTCTTCCTCTTTCACCTCCTATTCTTTGTCTTCGAAATTGCATATTACTGTATGCGGGATATTGATTGAAAAAGACCAGATAGGATACACAGTTACACTTTTACTAGTGGTCTGACAAAAAAAAAAAAAAATTCAACATAAAAAAGGAAATAAAATATAAATACATTACAAAGTCATTGTGAAATAGAAAAGAGAAATATGAGCAAAGGCCGAAATATAAATTAGAAAGTCCACTGTCAAAATTTGTAACTCTTGTGTTTTCCTCTGTCTATATATGCTTTCCAATTGAAGGTTCATGAGATGTTGAGATGTACCTTTGAGCTATTACAGAGAACTGCTTTATCTTTGGTTGATCTGTAGTTGATCTGTTTGCCATGAACAATTCATGGCAAATTTACAAAAAGTCTAATAGAAATGTGTAGAATATGCTTGACAGCTAGATCAAAAAAGCATTTACTGCAAAGACATATACGATGAGCTAATGACTTGATGTTTTGAGGGGAAAGACTATAGCAACATGACAATAGGAACTGATAATGTAGGAAACAGCAGACAAATCAGTTGCATAATCAGTTGCATGAATGTACCAAAGCAAACGCAACTTGTTAAAAAAAAATTAGAAACATTTTATGATGTGCACAAGTGACTAGATGATGTGGAGGTTGAACAAGTAGTTTTGAGAATTTCATTTATGATTTGAGAAATGCACCAAACTGTAAGCTGACTTTAGCACTTTTATCTCCATCGAAGGTTCTGATTGGTGTGTGATTTTGACTCCTAGTGTTTCCACTTGGGTAATTGTGTGCTAATTGAGCTCAAACTTTGCAGACTTGAGTGAACAATATTGAATGCTAGTGCTTTCTAAATGATCACATGGTGTAAGCACTGAGAAATGTAGGGATTTGTGTGTAGAGTTTTGCAGTAACAGTTCACCAAATCTGATTCATGTGTTAAAGCAGGGGAATAGTGTTTATAGTTCAGGGAAATGGGTGTGCTTTTTGAAAAATGGCATTATGGTTTTGAAATTTTAGTTCAAAAGACTGGTTATAGTGTTTTAGCAATCGAGAAAAACTGTAATAGCAATGAGCAATAACAAAACAGCAACAGCAATGGAGGAGGAAAAGCAAATATATCCTGCCCCATTTTAAGCGAGGGGAAGCGTTTGGAAAAATATTATATTAATGATTGATCTTTTGTTTTTATGGGAAGTAGGAGTGCGCCCAAATAGTGAATCCGTATTCAGAAAGGCATGGAAAACAGCTGGCGCTTGCTAGCGGTATGTTACATTTGGGTACATAATATATTTCACTTACCACATAAACAGAGTGAGAAGTCATTTCCTTTCTGAACACAGTATGATCAGATCTCACGAACCTTCAATTGGAAAGCATATATAGACAGAGGACAACACAAGAGTTACAAATTCTGACTGGACTTTCTAATTTATATTTCTGCCTTTGCCCATATTTCCTATTTTCTATTTCACAATGACTTTGTAATGTATTTATATTTTATTTTATTTTTTATGTTGATTTTTTTTTTTTTTTTCAGGTCAGACCACTAGTAAAAGTGTAACTGTGAATCCTATCCGGTCTTTTTCAATCAACATCCCGCATACATTAATATGCAATTTCGAAGACGAAGAGTAGGAGGTGAAAGAGGAAGAGGAGAAGGATAAGGAGGAGGATGACGACAACAACATGGAAGAGAAATAGGAAGGGCAAGGGCAAGAAAACAAGCAGTCTTATATATTTTAGTTGATGCGTGCCAGGGTTGGGTCAGGCATGCAAGAGGATTTTACCACCGCTGCCTGTCCAGGGCCAATTTAGTCTGTGATGTTGAGGAGGTTCTTTGGCCTGTCCCAGACCAAAGACAGGATGCTGGGGCAGAATAATTATTTTTGTTGTTGTTTGCTGTTTTGGGCTGTACTCTACAGTAGAATAAATTAAGGATTAAAACACTTGCAAATGCATACATTTGTTGTGTTCATCATGTGATTTTTTTTTTTCCAAGCAACACTTATTACCAGTTTTCGTAGAATTGTTTTGAATTGATCTCATCACTGTGTTGTAGTGTGTGTGTTTTTGAGGGTTTGTGTGTCATGCCTGAGAGCAAAGTTTGTTTTTTTCAGCAAGATTGAGTTGTTTTGAGTGGAGAGCTTTATTTTGACCTGAATATAGTAAGTTCGGGGAATTGAGTTATAAGTTACTGATTTGTGTTTAGAGTTTCGCAAAAGCGAGGCATAATTTCAAGAAATGTGTTTAAGCAATTGAGAAAAACTGTAATCGAATCGTGACCCCAAGAATCGTTTTGAATCGAATCGTGAGGTGCCAAAAGATTCCCACCCCTACAACCTGCCTCCTTTGTTGCGGACTGATGACCCAACAATTCTTCCTTCTATTTCTATTTCCTGACATGGTGAATTACTTTCGCTTCTTCTGGGGTTTTTTCGCCAACCCAACCCAAGTTCCATTCGTTTCAATACCATTGGTTACGTTCAGTGCTTCTGGATTGATGATGTGATGTGAAACACTCTATTCACAAATGCTTAATCTGTCTCTCTGCATTAAGCTGCCTATCAATGTCGGGACTATGGACTTTTTTGTGTTTGTTTTCCCTCCCCATGTGCTCCGTGACCCAGTTTCTCTATAGTCTAAATATGTCATTTGTTTCAGGTGTGTCTAGTCTCTGTTCTAATTATCCTGTTTAAAAGCCCCAGTCTGTTTCTTTAGTCTTCTTTACCCCTGTGTGTTTCTTGATTAAAGACTGTTTAAACATTTACTCTGTGTCTCCAGCGTCCTTTTCAGCAGTGTACCGTGACAGAAGACCCAACCCGACCTGACCCAAAACAAAAAACAAACAAAAAAACAAAACAGATACCTCTGTGTTTACCAAGTTTTTTGTTTCCATAGTGTTTCCTCCAATATGGATCTCCTCCTTCACAAGTTTAAACACTGCGTGCAGAGCGCTGTTGTCCGATTCAGTCGACCACACCCTGTTTCAAAACCAAACTGCCAGTGTGAGGGGCCTGGGCATGTTTGCTGCGGTCCGGTCCGATTATTGTTTCTGCCACCCCATGCAGCATTGCTCTGATTTCACACTCATTTGATTCTTTCGAACCCTGGTGCATTTGCGATCATCTTACGTCTTCACAAACATGCACAGCACATGATAGAAAACAAAACGTGCGTAAATATATATTGGGTTTTTTTCTTTTATAATTTGGTGTTATGCATAAAAGGAAAAATCCTTGATTTTACTGTATGTGCTTTGCATTAAAGACTGTTTTGAGGAGACTGCTGAAGGGCATTCATTTGCTGCTCTGATTGCACTCACTATATGCGATTACACTGCACGCTCACTCTTGCTCATAACCAAGGTAAATCTTAGCCACTGTCATTCCTTACATGTGTTTTCTATAACAAATGACATCATCAGCAAAAATGCATGAGCGTGTTACTTTAAGCGCAATCTGAATCCGAGTTGCTTTTACGTTCTGCACCACAGCTCAATTGCAACCAAACTCACATTCTTCAGTCTTGAGTTCGGTATACCGGTGCACTTCCGGGTCCGCATGACAGCTTTCATATTACCTTTTTTTTTTTGTTTTGTTTTGTTTTAAACTAAACAACCAGAATCAAACATGTCCCTTTCCAGTCACTGAGATGTTCTCACTAATATAATCTAACAAATATGTGTGTTTAAGAAAGGAAAATATAAGTCACTGCTATTGTACTTATTTTATATGCTGCATTAGTAATGTGCAACTGCAGAACTCAACCAAAATTAAGGGCAGCTACCCAGAGGCCCTTGTTAGTGAGAGACAGCACGTCATACTTTCCTTTGATTTACATTTCATATATTTTTTTCTAATCTCCTGGGTTCAGTATGTTTTTGTAACCATGGGTAACACATACAGGTGTAGGGCTTATACCAGAATTCTGAAGATATATATACAACAAGACAGAGCTGTCGAGTCCAATTGTATTTCATTCAGTTATTTAGCATACAAACTAATGAACATGGATGAACATGTACATATAATTATTTGTTAATTTTTCTTTGCATTTTAATCTTTACTAAACTTTATGAAATAGTTTTGTTTATACTTTGAATGATAATTGGCTGACTTGGAACTACAAATTAACCTATATTTGTATCTCCAGTAGACATAATGACACCAAACAAGACTGACACATATGCTGATAATATGTTTCTCTGCTATCCATTTTGGCCAGACTCCTGTGCCAGAGCCCAACGCCTCACTGTAGTTAAAGTGGCCATGTATGTTTTAATGCTGCTCATTATTTTTCTTACAGTTTTTGGGAACCTGCTGGTCGTCATCTCCATCTCCCACTTCAAACAACTGCATTCCCCAACTCATCTGATCGTTCAGTCTCTGGCTGCTTGTGACTGTCTCCTAGGCAGTTTGGTCATGCCCTACAGCATGGTGCGATCTGTTGAAGGGTGCTGGTATTTTGGAGATGTTATTTGTAAAGTACATTCTAGTTTAGATATGTCTTTATGTATCTCTTCTAAAATGCATCTTAGTTTAATATCTATAGACAGGTACTTGGCCATCTGTGACCCTTTAATGTACAAAACAAGGGTCACAAACAACAGTGTGACTGTATTTATTACCTTTGCATGGCTGTTTTCGTTTGTGTATAGTTTTTCTATTGTGTTTTCAGGGATAAATTCTGTAGGTCTGGAGGTTCTTATGTTACAGATTTCCTGTTTGGGGAGTTGTGTTCTGGTATTTAACAGTCAGTGGGCTCTTATATGTTCGGGTCTTACATTTTTTCTGCCTGGGACTATCATAAGTTCTCTGTATATAAAGATCTTCCTTGTAGCAAAGAAACATGCAAAAGTTATGTCAGAAAGGGTGCCTTCAGGTGAAATAAAGTGCCAAACATCTGCACAGAGAGAAAGAAAAGCGGCCAAAATAGTGGCCATTGTTGTTGGTGCTTTTTTGCTGTGCTGGCTGCCTTTTTTTTATTGCCACTGCTCTTGACCCCTTTCTCAGTTTTTTGACTCCAGTTGATGTTTTTGATGCTTTGGTGTGGTTTGGATATTTTAACTCCACTTGTAACCCTTTGATCTATGGTTTTTTCTATCCCCGCTTTCAGAAGGCATTTAAGATTATTATATCCACTTATATCTGTGGCTTCAGTGGTTCGAACCTTGACATTTGAATGAATCTGTTGTTGCATTAATCTTAATAAATCAGAGTGCTGGAAGAAGAAGTTCTGATTGTCACACAAATGTGTTTGTGGGGGAGAAGTTTGTTTACGTTACTTTTTTTTTCATGCAATTTAACACTTTAAGCAGCACCTCCACAAGCCCCATTGTGTCTTTTGAAATTCACATGAAAATATATGGTCAAAAAGTCAGAATTGCTTCAAGTCGTACAGGAGTACTTTAACAGAAGATCAAATTCATTTTTTTTTTCTATGTAATAATAGGAAGCTTTTCAAAGCATACATGAACATTTAGTATACAACATACAGTATTTTTCCATTTTAAAAACCAAATACTTTATTTCATAATTCACAGTGTATGTATACAGTGCAGCAGCAAAAACTTTGAGGAAAGAAAAAAATACATTTGTTTATACCATATTTATACAAGTATAAATTTATATACAGTTATACTAATAAACACAAGTGAAGGCGCGATTTAAATGGCATGCATTACTTCTTTGTGTTCTTCTTCCTCTTCGTGTCCACTGTTTGAGCGCACCACAATGGAAAATGTGGCAAGAACGGTCATATGACAACATGAGTATTCAGTACTCTTGTCCAAACAATGCAAATATAATGCCATCTGTGCCATCTAGTGGTACAACAGTGCAACATCAGTAATCTTTTTTTTTTTTAAGCAGTGAACAAACGAAAGAAACGAACCTTTGACCCTCTAACACTACTGTTCTCTATTCTTTTTCGATTGTATAAAAACAAACAAAAAACATATATAATAATTTGGCCCTCTAACATATTTCTGTGTTTGACTAATCTGGACTTATCACAGCATTTACTGTTGCTCTTTTATTGGCTTCATTGCTGCTAATATTTAATACCTTTATTGAAACAATTAATTATTTTCTCTTAATGCTTGGATTTACATAAAACTGGACACATACTGATACATTTTTATCTCACTTAATTGTTTGCATATGGTTGGTGCATCTTCTCTTCAGTTTATCCCACTCATTTTCTTCAAGGTTCAAGTGAGGTAACTGAGACAGCCATGGCAGGAGCTTCATTTCGTGCTCAGTGACACATTTTTGTGTTGATTTTAATGTTTGTTTTGGATCATTGTCTTGATGGAAGATCCAAGCATGGTCCATTATAAGATTTCTTACAGAGGCAGTCAGGTTTAGATTTTTTTATCTGTTGGTATTTGGTCAAATCCATGATGCCATGTATCTGAACAAGACGTCCAGGACCTCCGGCAGAAAAATAGGCCCACAACATTAAAGATTCAGCAGTATATTTAACTGTGGACATGGGGTGTACAACATGCTGTTTGCACCAAACTCATCTGTGTTCCATTTGACCATAGAAGCTAGTCCCATTTGAACTTCAAGCCATGTCTGACAACTGAATATGCTGGAGTTTTTGGCTGTTTTTGGATGAGCCAGGAGGTTTTTTTTTTTCTTGAAACCCATTTGAACAACATGTGGTGATGTAGGGGCTGTTTAATATATATATATATATATATATATATTAGGTTTTCTGACACCAAGACAACTCACTGTGCATTAGGACTATATAGACACACATCCTCTTCCTTCTTTAGTTAATTGGAACTTCTTAATTATTTCCCTGATGGTTTAGCTATTTTCTTACAGCCACTTTCTATTTTGTGAAGCTCAACAATCTTGTTCTGTACATCAGAACTATATTCTTTGGTATATGAAGTAAAACACATTCAGTTGTTTTACTTCAATGAAAGTTTAGAATTTGAAATTGTGATTTTTTTTAAATGAAAGATCAAAAATATAAATAATGCAGATTTATTTTCACAGCCGCCTTATTTACCAAGGCTGTCAATTTTAGTGGGTGGCACTGTACACTACCATATTTCTTTGCGCAAGGGTCTACAACAAAAACACCAACCAGAACACCACGGAACAGAAACTTTACTGCACAACCGCTCAAGACTGGACTATTGCAGTACTCTGTTGGCTGACCTTCAAACTAGCACAATTAGACCTCTGCAGTGATCATTCAGAACTATGCATTTGATCTTCGATCAACCAAAAAGAGCATACATCACAACGCCTTTTCTCTTCACTGGCTACCTGTAACTTCCCACATCAGATTCTAGGTTTTGTTGTTGGTCATTACAGCTGCCACTAACAGTGGTTTTGCAGCATGTTCTTCTACATCATCTACAGTGCAGCTTGGTGGTTCCATCACATTGAAGTGACATTCCACAAGCTTTATTCACTATGGCACTGTGAGGCCCTGTACATGCAGTGAATTTCTTTCAGCCTGCATGAGGAGCGGCCAATCTGACATTCTCCATAATTCATCCTTAAATTTAAAAGATAAAAAATATTTAACAAAAAGACATTTACGTTATTTAAAAAAACAAATGGAATAAATAAATGTTTTGAACACATTGCCATTAGCTCCTCATGATGGCGCTAAGAATTCACTGTTATTCACGACGCTACAGTACATCTCTGTATTCAAGCACTGAATACTACACACAAATTAGTTTATGAAGAATGATTAGGATAAACTACAACTGATTTAGTTAAGATTTAAGAATTAAGATTTTCACTTAAATATTATCTCTCTCTGAGTGTCTGAGCTGAGACAGACATTCACACTAGCTCAATCCTTGAGCACATGACGTCACGTGAACTTGGGAGCTCTTTGCCCTCCCTGCCAAACATTCACTTACTGAACTGCTAAAATCTCGATCTGATCACACACACGAATGCAAGACCGCAAAACGCACTCTGCGACGAGAGTTAAACAAGACACAGTCCTGGAGTTTAGAGCACTTTCGTTTTTATTCACGCTGGAATTATGCAGTCGAAAAAACAGGGGGAGAGAGCAGGATTATAGTTAATCTTCACACAGAGGTATGCTGCATTTCTTTGTAAATCTTTTAAAGTTTGAATGCGAGCACTGTTTGTTGCTATTCTGTACTAGAGAGTTACAGTAATAGAGCGCATGATGATTCTAGTGTATACAATGACGAGTTTGATTTTACTATTTTTCACCTTACAAATACTTACAAAACGTATAAATCCAACCCACATAAGACAGTAATATTTATTATTAAACGCAGTTAAAACTTAACTGACCTGTAAATTTATAGTCTTATAAAGTTACATAATCTTATAAAGGATATAAAGTGCGCATCCTCGCTCACAATTTAAATGATTATTTCATATTATTTCATATTATTCCGAAAAGTGAGAATACTGTCATAATTGAAGAAAAAAAAAAAAAAAAAAAAAAACCCCGAAAGACTGTCTTCTGTGGAAGACAAAAAGGACGTGTTATGTTAAATGTTAGTGTTTGTCATATTACCATCATTTGCCTTCTTAATACAATGAAAGTGAATGGTAAAATGTTATGTTGTTCCTTCCAAGAAAGTCATACAGGTTGGAATTACATGAGAGTGAGTATATGCTTATTATTATTATTATTATTATCATTATTATTATTATTATTATTATTATTATTATTATTATTTTTTAAATGAGCTATTCTAAGTCTTTCAGAAAGTTGATGTTATTAAGTGATCAGTATAGTTTCGGGGCACAGTTAAACTTACACTCATGTAACTTTTCCCTCTCTTTTTTTTGGTTCATACAAGGGTCATAATGATTGCTGAGTGATATGAATGGACTAATCATGGATCTTGGCAACGAAGTGGATCTCTCCAATAACAATATCACTCCTCTTTGGAAAAGACGGAATGAAAATGACATGAAGCCCAAGCCCAGACCTCTCAGTTACCAAATAGATGGTGTTCTCATGACAGACTTTCCTGTGGATGATAGGTGCACTTTCACTCTTACTCAGCCAGCTGAAAAGATTAGTACCACTGCATCAAACACTACAGTGCTGAAACACACTCTCAACAAACCCACTAAGAAGACTAGGGTTGTTCGGAGCATCAGTATTGGATATTTATCTAATGGACGGTTTTCGCTGTCAAAGTTCACTAAATCGGACGATGAAAAGAATGAGGAGGCTACCTCTTCCCCTAAAACACCAACTCTGCCCACCAAGAACGGAAATGGACTCAGTGTTTGGCATGACATAACGGAGCCCCTCAAACGTCTCTCCAGTCAGTTCACTCTCACCTCTCAAAGGGACCAGATTGTTTTTGGGAATGCATCTCCAGCACCAGACACTGTTTCACCAAAACATAATGCATCACCTCAGAACTTCACACGTTCACCTCAACTCCAGTCGCAGGATGCCCATGGGTCTCCTTTTGGCCTCCGCAGCTCCCCATCTCACAGTTCCACCTCCAGCATTCCCTCTATCTCCTCCAGCCTTAGCCTCCCCTCCGACCCCCCCACACCCCGCACCCCATCACCTGCCGAGAGGCCAGGGGGCATCATGGGGCAAAGGCAGAGTTCAGAGTCGCCTCAGGGCTCAGAGGGTAAGCAGCACTCTTCCCCATTCATACTGAGTACCCATAGTCCTGCAGCACAGAAGATTGGAACCCAGCAGATCATCCCCAGGGGTCTGGTCTCTGATACACGCCTCAGCAAGCCCTCTCAGAAGTTTTTGGACACTGGTAAAAGTGCTTTCCGACCGCGAAGCATGTTTGAGACTGGCTCTTCCTTCTCCAACAAGGAGGATGAGCTGGATGGAGATGAGAACGCAGGACTGCTGTCAAGAGGCCAACGCTCCAAATCGTATCGCCGAGCAATGGTCAGTGGTGTAGATATAGATGTGCCATCTTTAGACCCAAAGGCCAAACGACTGTCCCAGCCTGTGCTGAAAGGAGTTGCTGAGGAGAGACTGTCTTGCGTGAGTCCATCCAGAAACAAAGTGAGTTGAACACTAAATGTTAAGTAAAATGTTATTTTACTTATTCCTGCCAGTGCCTTATTACTGCCACTGGCTAATGGCTGAGATGCCTCTGTAGTGGTTAAAAGTGAGATAACAGGCAGTAATGGTGTGAGATTTTGTTCATAACAAAAATTTGAAAATATTTTGCTGGTGTTGTTTTTTGTGCTGGTTCCTTGCCTGGTTCCAGCCTGTTGTGGAAAGCATACCTATGTTCCTGGAGTCCTAAGTTCCCCTGGACTTAGATGGCCCACAGGGCTTGTAAAATTTCGAAATCCTTGGTAGCCCTTCAGCCAGGCACTCCTCAGATTTTGGTAGGTAAATAAATGTAACTAGCCCCAAAAAAAGCCCTTTTTTATGTTGAAAAATTGGATAAGAGTCGAAATGTAAATGTAAATATAAAATAAAATTATTTTCAAAGCACAAATATCAACAAATATCAAGTAAGGAATTTTATTACACTATTTGCAGGGTATCTGCAGAATTTTGAAAAATCAATTTAAGGAAAAGTCACAGATTAATTTATTCAGTTGATTTGTTCAGACTGATTCATTCATGAAGCAAGAGACTGTCTTTATGAATTGGTAATTGAACAACCCTTTAACAAATCACGATGCAAAACCATAATACTCTTTATTATCTTAGAAGACCTAAATCTTGTGATGGTTTTATTAAAAAATAACATGTAGTAGTTTTAGTAGAGTTTTACTCTACTACAACCTTATAATACTATATGGAGTGCCCGAATGAAGTATACTTCCAGTAACTCTTTTTACCAATTCAAATGAACAGTATGTGTTAATGGATCAAATATATTCTATAGTGTAAATTTAGATGATATCTGTATTTGTTATAAAGGAAAAATATGAATGTAATTCAGACACAAATACAAATATCTATACAAAAATGTAATAAGTGATGCATTTTTGTTTTGATTTTGATGTTTGTTTTCTGGATAATTGTCCTGTTGGAAGATCCAACCTTGGCCCATTATATGATTTATAGCAGTGACAGTTAGGCTTTGTTTTTTTTTTTGTTTTTTTTTTTCTGTTGCTGTTTGATAGAATCCATGATGCCATGTATCTGAACAGGATGTCTGGATCTCCAGCAGAAAAATAGGCCCACAACAGTAAAGATACAGCAGTATATTTAATTTTACACATGGGGTACTTTTGTATCCCTGTGTGCACCAATCCCAACTTGATTGTTTGCTGCTGAAAAGGTCATTTTTTAAAATTTTATCTGACCATAGAACCTGTTCTTAGCTGACAGGAGTGGCACCCGGTGTGGTTTTCTATTGCTGTAGCCCATCTGCTTTAAGGTTCGACGTGTAGTAATCTCTTCTTCATACCTTTGGACCATTCTTTGAAACCTGTTAGTTGTGCATGAAAATCTGAGTAGATCAATACCAGCCCTTCTGGCATCAACAACCATGCGATGTTCAGAATCACTTTGCCATTCTGATGCTTGGTTTGAACTTCAGCAGTTTGTCTTAAACTTTAACAACCTATGTACAGATGATCATTCCGCAAATAACTGCAATTGCAGG
This sequence comes from Labeo rohita, assembly GCF_022985175.1. Classification (NCBI taxonomy): domain Eukaryota; kingdom Metazoa; phylum Chordata; class Actinopteri; order Cypriniformes; family Cyprinidae; genus Labeo; species Labeo rohita. Next base: position 21,891,924 of record NC_066886.1, on the reverse strand, counting down.
TTTCAAACAGAGATGGCGACAAAGAGGCAAAACATACGGACTGCAGCTTTTCATCGATTAATTAATTAAAGTATATGTTTTAAGGACCAATGGTTCGTAAGAAATTCCATTTGTCCAACCCAACTAATCAATAATCCATGCTTCCTGCAGAATGTGGAGAGGAAGAAAGGCTTCCCGACTCAGCGGACGTTTGACAGTGAGGGTAAGCATTGGTCATCCTCCAGACCTTTCTGTGTGTTATTTATACAGAGCACACTCAACAGAGACTTGAGTGAACATCCGCAAACAAAAAAAAAAAAAAAGAGTTGTGTGCGGTGGACTATACTTCAGAGGTATTTATGTTTACCGTGAAATGGTCTCACGCTGAGCATGAAGAATCTGACATGAAAGACTACGCGTACATTTAATTAAGTTAGGAAAAACATACTCTTCCAAACATAAAATCATGATCTTGGAAATCAATTTATGATGGCCAGTATTGTCACCATATTAATTTATGTCATAGATCAGAACGGGCTCCTAAGATGTTTTTGCTAATGGCTTAACAGTATCTGCTAATCGGGTTTTAGAGTTGGTGATGCTATGCTAATTAAGTCAGATGGAGTGGAGAATAATTTCTGTGATTAATTTCTAAATTCTTAATTTTATAAATTTTTTAGAGAGTAAACACAATTAAACATATAATAGCTGCACAAACTGGCCACAGATATGTTAAAACTGTGAAATGTGTGGTTCAGACTGTTCCATCAGGTGATCATTTTTATGAATGTTATCATAGTCACAGTTTCTCTGTGTTTTGTTTTGTTTTAGAGGAAGAAGTTCTGTACCAGAATTACCAAGAGAAAGCCCTTCACAATGATTCTGATGAGGACACTGAACCCAAACAACCTCAGCCAGATGAAGGCATTGTGGTCCAGTACAAACCCATCCGCACTTCCTGGAGTCAACTCAGCGTGGTGAGGATCTACAGAGGCACATAGGCACACCTTTTCCACATTTTTGAGTTTTGATGAACACAAAGTTGTTTTTGAACTGCAACACACTCTATCAGTGTTTAGGAATGCTGATATCGTAAGGAATGTCATCCGACTCAGTTTTGCTGGGTGTCCCAGCTCCAGTTTTTCTTCACAGAGAACAGGTGGTTTTTATCCAAATGTGGGAGGGAAAGAGAAGGAGAGTGGGCTGGGATAAGCTTGCCTTTTGGGAAATGGTCAGGCAGTGTGCCAGTTCCTTGGCAAATACTGGAGAATTCTTCCTTATGGAAAAATGAAGAAAAATGTGTAGTGCAGTGTAGTGACTCCAGTTATGGAATTATGTAATTAAGTTTGGATTGTTATTTTCCACTTAGGCATTCAGCTCCTCCTGCATTTGTTTACTAATATCCTGGTATTTTTAATCAGGAATGTTCTGATGCAGCTAAGATTGACAAAGAAGCAAACTGGATCACTTTAGATGGCAAAGAACCAATAACAACCTGCAGAAAGAACGAGTAAAAGAATGCTAGAAAGAAAGAAATAAGTAAAAATTAAAAGTGTGAGAGGCAAAGCAGAAAAATATCCTCTAGGAAAACAATAAAAAAAAGAAAACTGAAAGAATGTGGAGTGACATAAAAAAAGGACAAAGTGTACAAAAGAAAGAAAGGAAAGTGTAAAAAGCTGGAGGTAGAGAGCTTGTGTGGTGCACTGTCGGTTTTGGCAGGAGGGCATGTGGTTTTAAAGTAGACTCATGCAGATGTATCCATCTGTAAAAACCCCATCACATACACAATCATGCAAGTGCAAATAAGGATTTGGATTCATACTAACATTAGTACTATAATACATTTAGGCACACATCATTTACTCACCCTTACTTCATTCCAGACTTACAGGTCATCTCTGATACACAAACAGAGATATTTTTGATGAAATATGAAAGATTTCTGTTCCTCAATTGAAAGTCCACACTACCAAAACTTTGATGCTTCAGAAAGTTCATAAAGACAAAAAAAAAATGCTTCATATGATGAACAGAATTAATTTACACTTTTATTAAAAACATTGATCAATGGACAAAAATTAAGAAAATGAAATATGGTGGCTCAAATGTGTTTACTCAACTCTCTACAGTGTAAAAAGTGCTGGGTAGATTACTTACAAATTATACTCAGTTAATTACACATTACATAATCAAAATTATAGTTAGTAATGAATCTATTACATCACACATTGTAGATAATATAATGTTTTGATTACTTTAAAATTAATTTTGCCCTAACTTGTTTATCACATTGATTCAAATAGAATGATTAAGTATCACATGCACTGATATAAAACTAAAACAAAGAAAAACAATATGTTGTATTTTTACTATTAACATGAAGTTTATTAAACATTAGGCTTTCCTAAACTGGGGTTTGTGAAAGGACTTGGGAGGGTTTATGAATTTATGAAAGCTAATTAATTAAATAATAAAAAATGTAAACTTAAAGAAAAAAATACTTTAATATAATATCAATACTTTAACCCTCAAAAACCCAAATATAGAAAAAGACAGTGAAAAAAATATTTCACTTTTAAAATGTTGTTGTAGGAGGCCTCTAGTGCAGAAATAAATGGGTTTTTACATTTTTGACATTTTAGTAAGTTTTTAGATAAATGTTGTAATATTGCAATGTTGGGCTCTTGGGTAGCAGAATTTCAGTGTTTTTACTCACTATCTGAACAAATCTAGAGGACACCTAAAGGTTCATTTGCAGGGTGTAATTCTTCTGTAACCCCATAACAATAGTCTATAAAAACAGAAATATTTTATTACTTGTTTACCTGCATGTCAGTGTGACCATTAACTGACATCAGAGATCTATGAACATGTAAATACCATTTTACACTTAAACACTCTGACTGAGTGTTTGACAGGAAAGAATGTGTGTTACGAAAGCTCATTTATCAGGGCTTATTACAAGTCATTCTAAATGTAAACAAAAGTGAACTCTCCTGTCTTCCCTCTTCCCTCCCTTGTTTCTTTACCTAGCACAATTCCATTTGATATCAGTGAATTTACAGCATTTTCTTTGGCGTGCCATAATCTCTAGTGTGTAGGTGCCTGAATCACCACAGACAGTGCTCATAGCGCTCTGTCTTTTTCTCTCACATGCATGCGAAGAAACTGACATACAGCATTAAATGCTAGATGTGGTTTTTAGTCTTGTTTTTACTTTCAAAATGACACTAATTAGCTGCGTGCACAACATGAAGCACCTAAGACCAAGCAGAAGGGTTGGGGTGTATTTAAAACTAATGAGCAAACGGCATTGCCATTTGCTAGTGCTCATGTTTTGCTTTCAGGAAATCAGTTTGTGCAGTCACTGTGATTTAATATTCAAGAGCCCAGCAGCTTGTCATGAGCCCTACAACAATCCTGTTTTTTTTTATTATTATTATTATTATTATCATTATTATTATATTATTACTAGCAATGGTAGTGGTTGTACTATAATTTTATTTGTATTATTGTTAGTATTTTTCTACAGAAACATGAAATAACCAGTAATGTCTTAAGCACAGTAATTCTTTTGTTTAATATGACAAATATGGATTTCTACATTTTCATTCATAAATAGTTGCTATGTTTTAGTTCTAAATATTAAAGTTCTCTCATGTTATAAGTTTAGTTATGCTTTCAAGTGATATAACATATGAATGTATCTTCTTAAAATATATAACAAAAATATATATTTGCATGTGAGGAAAAACAGTTTCATTTTTGCTTGGTTTCTCAGAAATCTTTCAGTTCCCTCCAGCAATTCGGAGAGATGTTTAGACACCGGAATGTACACATTTTAAGGTTACGTCACGTCATGTACTTATTTAAGTGCCCCTGGCAGCTTTGTACCGGAACCTGGACGAGTGTACTCTGGGTGGAGTTGTTATCAGACGTTTCACCACTCCTAGTTCTGTCTCTCACTGTCCCAGTTAACTATTTGTCCTTCATGTTTGCACTCTAATCTCAAAATGGCTTTCCTTAATATACTTTTTTTTCTGTGTTGCTGTAATATCTTTAAGAAGGGTATAATGTGCCAGATCGCTGTGTGGATAATTCTTCTGTGGCAACACCTAATGGGAGACTCTGAGAGAGAGAATGTGTGATAGAAGGTTCAATGTTAGAGTCAAAAAGTTTGGCTAGATTTTTTCCCCTGGAGGCTTGTGTTGCAGGTGGCTTTTGGTCATTTGAGCCAGTTTCCCAAATTGTGTGCCCAGCCTATGGGTGTGTTTTTTTGCACGAGGCGTAGTTACTTAGCGTAGATTTACTTTTCCTTGGCCTGTGCACTACCGTGCCTTTATTACCTTGTTTTTCTGACCTGGGTAAGAATTATCAGAATGTGCCTCAGGTGTCTTGTGGTCTTGCAGGAGGAAACGCAATATGGTTAACTGGTTTAAATGTAATCATCAAACGCAAGCTCCATGGTCAGTCAATATGTTTTATTTGATAAGCATTACACTAATTCTATAACAGCACACGTCTCACATGTACTGAATAGTATTCAGACACAAAGCATACAAGCGGATTTTAAAAGCTGTGCTTTAAACATAGGACACATATGCATAATTTTTCTGTCCATTTCAGAAAATGCGCTAGTTTTTTGATATCAACATCATACAACACATTATACGTTACATTAGGGCTGCACAATTAATCGAATTACAAATGCGACTATTATGTAATCATTCAAAGGCACAATTACAAAAGAAAAAAAAAAAATCCATTTACATTATTCTGCTTTCTTAAAGGGGTCATCGGATGCTAAGTTCACTTTTTCATGTTGTTTGAACATTAATGTGTGTCGGCAGTGTATGTACAAATCTACCCTATAATGATAAAAATCCATCCAGTTGTTTTTTAATTAATCTGTAAAAATAATATCCACTTTTTCAAATCGAGCCATTCTCAGATGCAGGTCATTGTGGCGTCACATCGACAGAGGCCGCTCCCACGATAGTTGATTGACATTAGCATTGGCATCCGCCCTCTTTGTTTCAATGCCAGAGCAGGGATGTTAGACAAGTATATCTCCGATTAGTGATTGAGGTGTTGTGTTGCTGGATGTAATAATGAACATAGTGGTCGTCATTTACTCCTGACATCTGAGCCGCTGAAGATGCAGTAGATTACATTTGTTTGTGAAGGGGATGCATCTCCCGATCTACATATATCCGTCTATGTTCCCGCAAATCATTTATGATCCAGCTTCAATTACAGCAGAAGTGAGTATAAGGGTTTTTTTTTATGAATCTTTGCGATCGCCTTTCCTAATAATGTGCTAGTTAGCATTTTTAGCGGCTAAAGTAAACAATCTCTCTGAGCAGCTAGTCACTTCACAGAGAGAAGAGAGGGGCGGGGCGAGCAGAGCTCATTTGCATTTAAAGCAGCCTCGACCAGAATGAGATGATTTTTGCAGAGCTGATTTTGGCAAGGTAAAAAGGGTGTTGTTTTACACAACCATTGAGAATTTTTAACCAAAGTATATCATAGACTTTTCATTAAGACCCTAAAGAATCATATCAATTTGTGGAAAATGGGCATCCGATGACCCCTTTAAGATGTGTGGGTGTGTGTGTGAGAGAGTGTGTGTATTTTTCCTACAGATTATCTTAAAGGTTTTTTTTCTCATTGTTTTAATTTTTACATTTTTACTTTTTTATATATTTAAAGAAAAAAACTATATATAAAAAAATGTGGCATGCAGTTGCTTCAAACAATGGTATAAATCTATTCAAAACATCATTCAATGTAAATTGTGATAATCGCAATTACAATTTCAAGGGAATAATCAACAATTATAATTTTAGTCATAATTGTGCAGCCCTGCCTTACATTACACCAGGGTTTCCCAAACTTGGTTTAATGTAAGAACTGCAGTGGGTTTGTGAGTTGATAAAAAGCGAGAGAGAGAAAGAGAGAGAGAGAGAACTGGGGAGAATAAAAAAAGCTTGAATTTACTGCCATTATGTGAATAATATGTAATCGTTTAATCCATAGAAGGTAACTGTAATCTGATTATGAGCATTTTAAAATGTAATATATTCTAATTAATAGTACTTAAAATTTTATCCAGATTACATCTAATCAGTTACTACCCAGTACTGATGCTTATATCAATGCATCAATTTGTCACACGTTTTATGTTCACTGCCAAATCTCCAATAAACACTCCCTGAAGCAGAATGCTAGCTATGATTTAGACTCTCTAATAACAATCATACAGAATTTTGTTTTTATGAGCATGACGACAGCATTCTATGACTGAACTGACACCTGAAAATTTTTAGGATCATATAATGTGAGAGCCACACTGAACTGTATAATCGTGTTAATAGTACGTAGATTAATCATGATGGGTTGGATTTGTGCATGGAAATGGAGAAATTAATTTATTGGGTGCACCCTGCAAGAGTCAAACATACTCACTGCACTTTGTTACAAAACTTTTAAAGACGTTGTTGGTTATTTTATATATCTGAAAGATAAACTCAGGCTTCAGTGCTGTCAGTTGAGATAAAAGGTTTCGGTGATATTGACCTTCATTGATACTGTTGCTATGATTACCTGAGTTAGAATACATTTGTGATTTCAGCTGGTGAACAAAACACTCACACCTGTAAGGGAATGCTGTTTTCAATCTGAAACAGTGACTGTGAATGCAACCATGTTGTTTGCAGGTGTTATAAAAGCAGTCTGTCTTAACTATTTGAAGAACCTTGTTTTTCATACTTAGGACCAGATTTACTATTAGTTTACCCCAGCACAAACCCTCTATTGATGTTAAAATACTACCGCCAGGATTTGCCAATGATATGCATGTGGAACTTTCAGATGCAGAACGTTTTTGGAAGGGAGTACTAATACAAATTATGTAAGGTAATTTACTAAGGTTTGCGTTAGCCAATTTACTGGTATTTGCTCCATTATTTAATGCCCAAAAATCATGTCTTAACCCAGTTTGTGCCTGTGTTGTTAGTAGATTACCTGCAACTGATTATTATCAGCTTTGCTTGTTTGCAACCCTTTGCTAATTTGCTCTGCTCTTTGTTGTGTTGGTCATTATTAAAATGATCTGGCTGCATTTGTGTTCTTTAACTTGTGCTTTGTCTGTAAATCACCCGTAGAACTTTCCACTATCATTTGCACTATTATGGGATTTGTAGTCTCACATTTATTTGCCCTGTTTAGTAAATCTGGCCCTTAGTGTAATGCATTCTGAAAGATGTCCTTTATGTATAATTCATTTTTTACTAAGTGAAGTGCTTATCCTCGACTCTGTGTTCCAGGTTAAAAAAAGTGGAAAGTGTGAGATGTTAAATCAAGAAGAACGAAAGAGACAAGAGGTAAGGTTCCACATGTCTGCCTTCCTGACTTTCTTGTTCTCTCTTTTTTGGTCTTGATCATATCAAAGAGTTTTAAAAGACATATTATTTCAGTTTGCATTCTCTGCTGCTTCTATGGAGCCTGTCCCTTGCCAGTTTAAATAAACCATTAAAATCTGACCTTGCACAGGCATATCCCTGAATTATTTCTGTTGGTTTTGCATTAAATTACACAAGTCATATTTGCTCCAAGCACTGATTAAGGATAATCATAAAGGAACTTGGAGAAAACAGACATTACAATAAAACTTCTATATGAATTGTTATTCTGCTCTGTCCAAAGCTTGGGGTCAGTAAGATTTCATTTAGATTTTTTTTAATTAGAAATTAATACTTTCATTCAAGGCAAGGATACATTACATTGATGAAAAGTGACATTATAGAAAAAATACATTGTTACTGAACGTATCTTGTTAATGCTGATTAAATATTGTTCTTCTAAACTTTTTATTGATCACAATAATAAATTACATTTTAAAGTATGTTAAAATAGAAAACAGTTATTTTAAACAGTAATACTGTATTTCACAAAGTTACTATTTTTGCTGTATTTTTTGTTATATGCATGTTTGATATAGTAAGTGTTTACTGAGCATTTCTTCAAGCTTAAGGCAAGTACAGTTTAGATATGAAAAAAAGTTCCAAACATGTAAAAGTTTTCAGTTCCGTGTCAGCTGTCACCTGTTATTCGGCTGCTCTTTGTCAGCTAGGGGAGATCTTCAGAAATATGATCATGATGTCTGTAGTAATTGAAACTGGACATTTGAAATGCAAAGTCTAAATGACATTTCTTTTCCCTCAGGCCATATTTGAGGTCATCTCATCAGAGCACAGTTACTTACACAGTCTGGAGATCCTCGTCCGCCTCTTCAAGAACTCAAACGAGCTCGGTGAGACCATTAACAAAACGGACCATCACCATCTCTTCTCTAACATTGTTGACGTCTGTGAGGCCAGCAAAAAGTAAGAGCTTCTTTTGACTCAAGCCTCACCTGAGATAAATTTGTAAAGTTTGCTGATGAAAGTTTGCTGTGAAATCTCATTTACTTCTGACAGTTGTTTGATATGGTGCTGATATAGGGCCTTGAAAAATGAAAGTTGCCATTTTCTCAATGAATATTGGGAACCTGAGTGTGCTGACATCATATATTGACATAAGCTGATAACTTTTGGTGGTTAGGTATTGGGTCTTGTCCTGGCATGCTAGATTACCTCATATTTACTGGAGTTTCTCAAAGTTAATCTTGCTCCCAGCCATTTTCTTTTGGATTATATATAGCGTGTTTTGTTTAAAGGCATAACGGCCACCTGCTGTCTACTGTCATTGCTCAAATGCCATGTGATTAGATGACTTGGGCAACATTTAAGGATTGTTGATAGAGAGAGCTGGACTTCAGGGGTTTTTGTGTGGATGGCAGGTTTAGGAAAATTTTGGCTCAGCTGTAATAAGTAACGTAACTGTACAAACTGTATAACATAAACTTTGATGTTAGAACATTGATTGAATTGAGTGGTAAGTAGCTCAGACCAAAGTTCAGTATTGTGGTGATACAACAGAAATGCTGATATGAGAAACAGAGACAGGCACCAATAGCCTGAAGTTTTAATGTAGTTTTGAGCGCCAAATTGAATGGGCTATCTGGAATCCTTTACATTTGTTCAGCCCTTGTGTTTATTGTTTGTGGCATTTAGTGGCGTTTTCATGTTTAATGCCACAGATAATTTACTAACCCCCTTGTCATCCAAGATGTTCATGTCTTTCTTTCTTTAGTCGTTAAGAAATTATGTTTTTTGAGAAAAACATCCACGATTTCTGTCCTATAGTGGATTTCTATGGTGCCTGCGAGTTTGAACTTTGAAAATGCAGTTTAAATGCAGCTTCAAAGGGTTTTAAAGGAAGGAGGATCGTTTTTTTAGATAGGTTATTTTCTAAAAAAATGACAATTCATATACTTTTTAACCTCAAATGCTCGTCTTGTCTAGTGTGTACTCTGTGTATTCTGGTTCAAGACAGTTAGGTAGGGCTACACAATTACAATTTTTCACATTTGCTAAAACACATTTGCTAAAACATTCTCTTAACCAAATTCTCAATAGTCTAAACCAATTTGTCAAATAAATCACTCTTTCTGCAAAACTTTAAACAAGTTTAGGCAGTTTAGACACTGTTTGTAGATCTCATTCACTCTTTTTGCAAAAATCTACACACATTCTCACTCACTAAGACACAGTTTGCTCTGTGATGAACTTGTGATGCAAAACCCTAAACACAAGAAAGCAAAAGTTAAGCACAACTTCAACACGCCATTCATCGTTTACACACAATAATTCAAAATTTTTCACACTTGTTTTGAATATTTAAATATACAAAATATGAGCCAGTTGAAAGTGCACAGAATGCATAGATGCATAGATCTGTCAATCTGAGAGGTACAGAAGAATGTGAATAGGAGTATGAAGTATATATATACAGTGCTTGAAGTGGGCACTTCTGAATTTTAGCCTTTTGTGTACTGGAACTTTTTCGTGCGTACCGGCAACATGTCAGAAGCCGGTACTCAGAGTCAAAGCATCAGTGTCTGGGCGATTAGAAATGGCACTATATAAATCACACTACCAGAAGGATTTGTCTCGACAATTCACCTTAAGGGTTGCAAGCAGAGTTAGTCTACCTCAGGGGTTGTCACCCAATCTCATGAAAGTGCGTGGGGTAGGTGCGTATAATATGCACGCAAAACACTGCGTATTATATGCTGGACAAACACATGCATATCATTTGCACGTCAAAGTCAATTTCAGCGTATGAATAACATGCCAAATAGAAACAGAAAATTGTGCTATTTATATGCATTTTCATGAGACTGGGCTCTCGAATCAGTGCATGTATAATGAAATCAATACATTAAAATGAAAAGAAGCAGGTTTTTTGCAATCACATAATTTCATACCGGTAGCGCTAATACAGAGAATAGTGGCTTGCCGGTAAAAAGCTGGTAAAATATTATTTTCAGTTTGTATCTCAGATACAAACTGAAAATAATATTTTACCGGCTTTTAAAGCAGGAGTGATCTATAGTGAATGCTTTTTGAAGGTGTTTTGGATTATGTGGTGGTCAGAGGTGTATTGATTCTGAGTGGTTCCACATTAACATTCAGGACTTGCTTATTGGTATTGGCACATTTATTTAATTATTTATGTATTGATTGTAGCACTATACATAACTTTTGATATTATGCAAATTTAAAAGTACTTATTAAGTTGGCTTGAGAAAACCAACTTACGGATATGCTATTTAAACTTATTATTATTATGTTGGCTTGGCAGAGCCAACATATAGTTATTGTTATTTTTCTTAGACAAAATTTTCTGACTCTAACTCGTCCCAGGGCTTTATTGCCACAGGCCCCAAACTTGGCAGAGACCTGGGCCCTGATGTGTAGTTTGTTGCTATATCTTTTTAGATTTTTTATTATTAATTTTTAAATATGAAAAATTTCCCATAGATTTACATTGGCTGAAAAAAAATGCCCCCTCTAGAGGAGCAATACCACTCGAGAAAGCGGAGGCGGTTAACTCCTCACACTTACTTCTACTTTGAAATTGGTTAAAAATACAAATAAATACATTAATTTAATTCACACTGACAAGCTACACAAACATATCTGATCATTATCAGGTCCAGGGCTCATAAATGATGACTGTCTGACCAGAGAACAGTGTAAAAGATCATAGATCTGTGACCGCTTCGATCAGCAAGTGAGCTCTGTACGTGCTCATTAATCCACAGCATTTGCACGAGTCTTTTACACAAAAATATTCTAGCGGTTGTAATCCACCCCTTAGAACACAGCTAAATTCAGGCGTTTGTGAGCTGTTTCATGTAAAACTGAAAGTGTCGCGTCGATCGCGCGATCACTGCAGCGTCCTCATTAAACATCTTTATTTGGACGTATTAAAGACTTGTAAATGAAAACACTCCAGCGATAGCACACAATAATAGTAGAAGAACTTATTAAACAGGTAAAATGAGCTTGTCAGATATTCTGTGTATGCAATGCAACCAGTCGCGGCTCGCTGACCTCCGTCCGTGCTCACAAAACTACATCATTTGCAGCTTTTAAAGGCTTTTAAATAAAAACACTCAAGCGATAGAACACAATAATAATAAAAGAACATATTAAAAAGGGGAAAATGAGTGCTTATAAATGCCTGTGACATTTTTGTGTTAAACTTGCATAGCAACGCGTCTCGGCTCGCTGCGCTCCGTCAGTGCTGACTAATCTAAATCAAATCAAATCAAATCAAATCACCTTTATTTATATACCGCCTTTAACAATACAGAATTGTGACAGTGAATCTACATCATTTGCAGCTGTTTTAAAGGCTTTTAAATGAAAACACTCCAGCGATAGAACACAATAATAGAAGAAGAACATATTAAAGAGGTAAAATGGCTGTTTTTGAGATTTTCTGTGTTTAAATGCACAGCAACGCATTGCGGCTCGGATGATCGAGCCCCGGAACGCATTTATCCTCGCTTCTCTCAATAAGAAAGACTTCTCTCGGACAAACACAGTCGAGATTATATGAAAAAATGTGTCATATCTTGGCGAAGATAATTGAAAAAAATTCGTTTATGCCTAATGTGAACATAAACTGTTGAGAAATAATTCGGAGGTGGATCATTATGATCATCATTTGATCATCATTAAAGCGACCGCATTCACCAGCTGCTTTCTGACTTCAGTGTTAATCCATAAAAAAAGAAAATCATTCGTTTGTCTTGGCTTCTTATATGTATGTATGCATTTATTTATTTATTGCTCTAACAAGAATTAATATTTAATGAAAACGATGCAATGTTATTTTAGGTTTCTTCCATTTCTGCATCTACACACCTACAAACCTAAAACCTACTCTGTTATACTATTGTTTGCAAATGCCATGTTATTTTAGGATTCTTCCCTTTCTGCATCTAAACACCTAAAAACATAAAACCTGCCCTGTTATACTATTTTTTTTCTCAAATACAAAAAAATATTGGCAATTTAATCTTAGTGTGGTTCAAAGATGAAAGCAATAATGCTAATGCTGTCCACACGAGGGAGCCACAGGATAACAAATCCTTCAAGATCTCAATTCAAGACTTTTAAAAGGTTTAATTTAGGTGACTTAATAAAAAAATGCATATAAATGTATTATATTTTCATAACCTTGAATAAAGCCCAATATGTAGTAAGTTTACAAAAACTGTAATCTCCTAAATACTGATATACTGACAGACCATTACTTGAAAATAGACATGTCCATTGAATAGCTACATCATCTACAGAAGCCACTGTGCTTGGACGCCGATGATAGCCTTGAGTTAAACCGCATTGTTTCAGTTACCTTCTGCGTCATTGGCCACAGCACTTCAGTTACAGGACTTTGAAATAGCAAACAGGGAAAACAGTAAAAGACATGACTTTTATCGCATCTAGCTAGGCAACTCGGTTGAAGCTGTTGTCGTAGCCTAGTAGGCGGGCCAGCTCAAGAATGCAGGACACACAAGTACTCTGGCTTTTTGGCCCCAAGGGGCCAAGACTCGCTTTGCCAAGCCAACATCAAAGTTAGTTCACTAACTTTAGCTTCTAGTTATTCTTCTTCTTCTGAGACTAAAATTTCTGACTGCTGCTCCTCCTAGAGCTTTAACTCTACAAACTCCAAACTCAGCCCAGATCTTCAGACCTATGTGAAGTTAGTTGCTATGTCTTTTCTAACTGATCGGACTTACGATTTTCCTAAAAATGCCGAATAAAATTGCGAAAAATCCCATAGACTTACATTGACGGAATGTTCAAATGAGCCAACACTTTTCAAGTTCCAACTGTCAAAACTCCCAGAATCCTTTGAGACTCAATCAAACTTCCCTTCTATGTGCTGTATTTCTAATCCATTCAAACTCATTCAAACTCATCTATCTATCTATCTATCTATCTATCTATCTATCTATGTATGTATGTATGTATCTATCTATCACTAGCCAAACTAGAGTCATGCTAGTAGCCTGCTAATCATGCTAGTAACATGCTAGTAACTGGCTAATCATGCTAGAAACATGCTAACAACTTGCTAATCATGTTAAAGACATGATAGCAACTTGCTAATCATGCTAGAAACTTGCTAGCAACCTGCTAATCATGCTAGAAACATGCTATCAACTTGCTAATCATGTTAAAATCATGCTAGCAACATGCTAGCAACTTGCTAATCATGCTAGAAACATGCTAGCAATTTGCTAATCATGCTAGAAATATGCTAGCAACTTGCTAATCATGCTAGCAACTTGCTAATCATGCTAGCAACATGTTAACAACTTGCTAATCATGTTAAAAACATGCTAGCAACATGCCAACAACTTGCTAATGATGTTAGAAACATGTTAGCAACATGCTAACAGCTTGCTAATCATGCTAGAAACATGCTAGCAACTTGCGAATCATGCTAGCAACATGCTTACAACTTGCTAATCATGTTAAAATCATGCTAGCAACTTGCTAATCATGCTAGAAACGTGCTAGCAACATGCTAGAAACTTGTAGGGGGTGTTTGTATATTTTTCATTTTTTTAGTAAATTCACCAAACTTAGGTGTGATTTCTTTTGAGTGTGTGTGTTTATGTATCTTTTTATGGCTAAATAATTGCTATATACAGTAAACATTATTTTTTTTGCAACTACATGCACTGGACACTGTTCTCCATTTTTTTATGTAATGTCTAATGAATGATCTGTAGTGTGTATAGTATTGACTAATGTGTGTATGATTTTAAAGCTTTGTTTGATTTTGAGTGCAGGTGAAATGGTTTTGAAGTGATTGTTTTATTCTGCCAGGGGTTCTGTGAATTTAATTTGAACATTTGGATTTGTGTTTAAGGTTTTGATAAAATGAGTGATGGTTTCAAAAAATGCGTTTTAACATGTCAGAAAAACTGTAATCGAATTTCTAATTGTGATTACAATTACAGATGCAACAATTATGTAATTGTTAAAGGCACAATTACAAAAAAAAAAAAAAATCGACTTTATTCTGCTTTCTTAAGATGTGTGTGTGTGTGTGTGTGTGTGTGTGTGTTTCTTACAGGTTATCTTAAGGGTTTTTTGTCTCATTGTTTTCATTTTTACTTTTTTACTTTTTAATATAGAAGAAACCATAAAAATGTGGCATGCAGTTGCTTCAAACAATAGTATAAAGCTATTAAAAATATCATTCAATGTAAATTGTGATGATCGTAATTATTAATTGCAATTACAATTTCAAGGAAATAATCGACAATTATGATTTTTGTCATAATGTGCAGCCCTACAGTTAGGGTAGGTCAAAAAACTCCCATCTCATTTTCTCCCCAACTTTAAAATTGTCCTACATCACTGCAGAAGTACTGACCCAGTGTTTACAAAGTAAATGGGCAAAGAATATCAAACAGCCTTTACAGAAAAATTTAAAAGAAGGTAAACCAGTGATTTTGAATTTGGAGAAGAAAATGAGATGGGAGTTTTTTGACCTACCCTAACTGTCTTCAACCAGAATACACAGAGTACCAGCAGAGCTAGACAAGATGAGCATTTGAGGTTAAAAAGTATATCAATTGTAATTTTTTTTTTTTTTAGAAGACAAATGATCGTTTCGCTAGATAAGACCCTTCTTCCTCAGCTAAGATTGTTTAGAGCCCTTTGAAGCTGCATTTAAACTGCATTTTGGAAGTTCGCAGGCACCAAAGAAGTCCACTATATGGAAAGAAATCCTAAAATGTTTTCCTCAAAAAACACAATTTCTTTACTACTGAAGAAAGAAAGACATGAACTTATTGGTGGAACTTCTCCTTTAAACTTAATTTGTAGCCTTTTTATTGTACTTTATTTAACAATTTTGAAGTCATGAAAATGTTTTAAGATGTATTGTATTTTCAGTTTTCCAATGTTAATTTTAATTTTTATTTCAGTTAAAGAAAATGTTTGTGGCTAGATTGGTGTAATGAGTGCAGTTATCTGTTTAAATATACTTCACTTTAAAATGTCACATTACTGATCGGAAACCTCTGTAGATCTGTCACTGTATATTCATAGGTCCTCACTGGAGCATTCATCTTACCCCTTCTTTCTGTCTTTGAGACTGTTGTTTTTTCAGGAGGCACTATCCCAAACATTTACTTATCTAATCAATGAAGAGGAAAAAGAATGAAATTACAAAACTTGTGTTTGCCTGAATATTATGTTATGTGCATACAGTGGGTACGGAAAGCATTCAGACCCCCTTAAATTTTTCACTCTTTGTTATATTGCAGCCATTTGCTAAAATCATTTAAGTTCATTTTTTTTCCTCATTAATGTACACACAGCACCCCATATTGACAGAAAAACACAGAATTGTTGACATTTTTGCAGATTTATTAAAAAAGAAAAACTGAAATATCACATGGTCCTAAGTATTCAGACCCTTTGCTCAGTATTTAGTAGAAGCACCCTTTTGATCTAATACAGCCATGAGTCTTTTTGGGAAAGATGCAACAAGTTTTTCACACCTGGATTTGGGGATCCTCTGCCATTCCTCCTTGCAGATCCTCTCCAGTTCTGTCAGGTTGGATGGTAAACGTTGGTGGACAGCCATTTTTAGGTCTCTCCAGAGATGCTCAATTGGGTTTAAGTCAGGGCTCTGGCTGGGCCATTCAAGAACAGTCACAGAGTTGTTGTGAAGCCATTCCATTCCGTTATTTTAGCTGTGTGCTTAGGGTCATTGTCTTGTTGGAAGGTAAACCTTTGGCCCAGTCTGAGGTCCTGAGCACTCTGGAGACGGTTTTCGTCCAGGATATCCCTGTACTTGGCCGCATTCATCTTTCCCTCGATTGCAACCAGTCTTCCTGTCCCTGCAGCTGAAAAACACCCCCACAGCATGATGCTGCCACCACCATGCTTCACTGTTGGGACTGTATTGGACAGGTGATGAGCAGTGCCTGGTTTTGTCCACACATACCACTTAGAATTAAGGCCAAAAAGTTCTATCTTGGTCTCATCAGACCAGAGAATCTTATTTCTCACCATCTTGGAGTCCTTCAGGTGTTTTTTAGCAAACTCCATGCGGGCTTTCATGTGTCTTGCACTGAGGAGAGGCTTCCGTCGTGCCACTCTGCCATAAAGCCCCGACTGGTGGAGGGCTGCAGTGATGGTTGACTTTCTACAACTTTCTCCCATCTCCCGACTGCATCTCTGGAGCTCAGCCACAGTGATCTTTGGGTTCTTCTTTACCGCTCTCACCAAGGCTCTTCTCCCCCGATAGCTCAGTTTGGCCGGACGGCCAGCTCTAGGAAGGGTTCTGGTCATCCCAAACGTCTTCCATTTAAGGATTATGGAGGCCATTGTGCTCTTAGGAACCTTAAGTGCAGCAGAATTTTTTTTTGTAACCTTGGTCAGATCTGTGCCTTGCCACAATTCTGTCTCTGAGCTCTTCAGGCAGTTCCTTTGACCTCATGATTCTCATTTGCTCTGACATGCACTGTGAGCTGTAAGGTCTTATATAGACAGGTGTGTGGCTTTCCTAATCAAGTCCAATCAGTATAATCAAACACAGCTGGACTCAAATGAAGGTGTAGAACCATCCCAAGGATGATCAGAAGAAATGGACAGCACCTGAGTTAAATATATGAGTGTCACAGCAAAAGGTCTGAATACTTAGGACCATGTGATATTTCAGTTTTTCTTTTTTAATAAATCTGCAAAAATGTCAACAATTCTGTGTTTTTCTGTCATTATGGGGTGCTGTGTGTACATTAATGAGGAAAAAAAAAAGAACTTAAATGATTTTAGCAAATGGCTGCAATATAACAAAGAGTGAAAAATTTAAGGGGGTCTGAATACTTTCCGTACCCACTGTATGTACTTCCCGTCACTGTTGTCCATGCCACATCCCGACACTCGTATGGCCCTGATCCCTGGTGCTCACACTCATGAACAAATGTTCTGTTGAACCGTAATGCCCTGCGGACAGGATCTACCCCCGCTGACCCCTGGTGAGGAGCACAGAGCTGTATTACAAGAAATGGTTTCACTTACTGAGTTTAGCGTGCTCTCCATCTGCGAGGAACAATCCAGCTGTAGAATCTCATTTAGGAGAACACTTGCTCATCCCACACTAATGCAGCTCTGTTTTGTGTTTTCATATGAAATGGGGGAAAATAGTGGATTCTGGATTGGTAAAGATTGAATTTGATAAATTAGGCAAGAATGTTTGTCACATGATGAAAGTTCTTTGCCTGCTGTTCAACAACACAGTTTATATGGGCTGAGTGAGTACTGCTGTTCCACATGTTTATGTGAGTTACGTCATGCTGCTCTCTTTTTGAACTTGCGCACACACAAACCCCTCTGTGTATTCAGGAACAGCATGTTCGCTAGCATGGCTATCTGTTACTATGGGTTAGCTTAGCAAACAGATGCTTGTGTGTTAAGAGACATGTCTTTGTCCAGACTTCTGATGTTGATGACAGACTTGTTATACTCGTCTTCACCAATATCCCTTGGAGCTGTTCACAGTTATGGCCAGTGGCCATCCAAACCCTGCAGTCAAAGTTCAGCAGGCTGGAATGACAGCAAAAACCACCCAGTGCTCACATAGATAGATTAAATATTCACTAGCTATACACAGTGGAGGGGTGTTGTAAGGTTGCACTTTCAGCAGACTCAATAAAGAGGAGCATGAAAATGGGTCAGGCTCATTTGCGTGGACACTTACACATTTGCAGACATCTGGCAGTGAGCACTGCTCCAGTAAAACATAATGAACTCATGGGATAATTGCATTAAAGCATACTGTCTAAGCTTATTAAACCTGTGTTGTGTTTGAGAAAGGGGTTGTGGGATTCTTAGTCTAACTACAATAAGTTTTGAGCTGAATGCCTTGGCAAAAGTATAGCTTGTATACATGCTCAGGTGTTTTAGCTATCAGTTAGAGTGTTGAACTCTCAGAACACATTTTACCTTTGTGAAATACGTTGTGCAGATCTTAATAGTCAGAAGTCTGACTGTTGTACAAGAGCCCCCAGTATATTTTTTTTTTGTGGAGACAAAAGGAAACATAGGTTTAAATGCCTTGTTTAGAATAATAATTGGTATCAGAATTAGAATTGGTATCAGGTGGCACACAGGAACCTGCTGAATGGATAGGAGGAGGAGTGGCAACAAGGAATGGCACATAAAAACACATGAATCATTAGTGCAAGATAAATAAATTTTTTGTTAGTAATAATGTGTGATAATGTGTTTAGTCAGAAAAAGGAATTTTGCTTACAGTGATGAGTTGAATAACTGTAGTGATCTAGGGTTAGTAATGATAAATAATTATTGCTACTACATACAGTTGAAACCAGAAGTTTACATACCCCTTGCAGAATCTGCAAAATGTTAATTATTTCACCAAAATAAGAGGGATCATACAAAATGCAGGTTATTTTTTTTATTTGGTACTGACCTGAATAAGATATTTCACATAAAAGATGTTTACATATAGTCCACAACAGAAAATAACAGTTGAATTTATAAAAAAAATTACCCTGTTCAAAAGTTTACATATGCTTGATTCTTAACTGTGTTGTTACCTGAATGATCCACAGCTGTTTTTTGTTTAGTGATAGTTGTTCATGAGTCCCTTGTTTGTCCTGAACAGTTAAACTGCCCGCTGTTCTTCAGAAAAATCCTTTAAGTTCCACAAACTATTTGGTTTTCCAGCATTTTTGTGTATTTCCAACAATGACTGCATGATTTTAAAATCCATCTTTTCACACCGAGGACAACTGAGGAACTCATATGCAACTATTAAAGAAGGTTCAAATGCTCACTGATGCTTTAGATGGAAACACAATGATCTAAGAGCTAAGGGTGTACAATTTTGAACAGAATAAAGATGTTTTCATTTTTCCTGTTTTGTCTATATATCATATTTTTTTCATTTAGTACTGCCCTTTAGTACTGCCCTTTACAAGCTATAGAAGATACTTAAAGGTTTCCCAGAGGACAAAATAAGTTACTTTACCCTGTTCAAATTCAAAAAGTTTTCACCTTCTGGCTCTTAATGCATTACACAGTTTTCTGAGAATTACCCAATGATACTTGCAACCTCGGTTTAGTCAGATTTGCTCACCACATGATTTTGTCTCTCTCTCTGTCCACATCTGCCTTTAAGTAAGGCATATCTGCCTTTTGTAAGATGAAATCACCCCCCACTGACCATTTTTCAGACACAACAGCAACTCTCTGCATGAATGTTTTCTAGTCAGTGGATCAGTGTTTTCTTCTGAACGACTGGTTTGGCGGGATGTTTGATGATAAGGCTCATTTAACTCAAGCTGTGCTTCTGAGGAACTGATGTGTAAACACTCCAATAAATCTGACGCTTACATCCTAAAAAGCAAGAAGTCTTCTCCATTCAGAACCACGATGTTGATTAAGTATAAATTAGACCCAGCTAGCCACAGACAGACATATTGACCTGTGTTGTAATTGCTTTCCCTTTTTACTGCCATAATAAGCATCATCAAGTGTTGCGTTTCAAATAAACAAACACAAATACTCATTGATGGAAACCTAAAACATGGACATCCAAGAGTTAGTTCTTTTGTCCTTTCGTCTTTATGTAACTATCATTGGTGTCTAATGTGTGAGAAGGAATTAGTTGAAATGATACTGATGTCATCAACGTTGTCCTTCAATGTGGTTGAATATATAGCGCACAAAATAGAACTTTTATTCTGTGATTCCCGAACTGAAAAATGATAGATGAGTGAGATAGACACTGGGCCTGCGATAAATGACCGACACACAGATGAACATGCACAGTTGCCATGATTCTGCACCAGAGCAAAAGTGCTAAGCATCCCTGAAATGCTGCATCCCTGAAATCCCTGCTCTATACGTGTCCGTGTGAGTGTGTATGTGGATTGGATTGTGTGATGGATTGCTTGGATAACTCGGATTCCTTCGCTGTGGCTCCTTGTATTGCTATGGACTGAGAGACTATTGTAAGTGAAAACAAAAATTGATTTCGCCACACAAAAAAAATACATGCTGACACAGCAGCTGAAATTAGCTTTCAGTAACTGTTTAAACTCCCAGTAACAGAAATAGATGTTTGCTTTTTGCAAAAACATTGTTTTTGCTGCTGAATATGTGTTTAATAGTTGCCCCTTGTACAAATTTATTTTTAGTCCTGTTCATTTGGAGTGCATTGGATAACTCTTTTCCCCGTGAAGCTGTTAGGGCTCCAAACACCTGTAGGAAGGTCCTGGGGTCACGGCTCTTGTGCTAACAACCTGACTGACATCACTTCCAGATTTAGCATTCAAGTTGTGTCTTTCTGTGGTCTATTGTGAGATTGTGAACCAGAGGTCATGCTGGGTTCCAGCACAGATGTCTCTGAGCTGCATCCTCTGGATTACTGGAAAATCGAGAATACCCTGCGACTGGTCGTGAAGTGTGTGTCCTGTCAGGAAGAGCATGTGTGTATGATTTTCATGCTGCCGTCCTTGGTTGCTCATTTGAGGGGCTTTGGGACATCCTGTGCTCTGATGTGATCACAGGTTGGGAAAGGAGGTGTTAGAACAACTTCCTGGCTTTGTGTTGCATGTGTATGCACGGGATGTGTGTGCTTGTTCACGCATGTGTAATGACTAAAACAGGGTGCTCCCTGCATCAGCTTTGACTCGTGTTGATGTTATGTGAGGCATGTCATACATGTTATTGCTTTCATGCAAGTGTTTTCCTCCTCTTTGTCCCTCCAGGTTCTTTAAGGAACTTGAGGATCGGCATCAGCAGAACATCGTAATCGATGATATAAGCGACATTGTTATAAGGCACGCCCAGTCAAACTTTGACCCCTATGTGACATACTGCTCGAATGAAGTGTACCAGCAGAGAACCCTACAAAGGCTTCTGTGAGTACAGCACAAATACACACAGACTCTGTCACTGCCTCAGCTGAAAGTCATATCTGACTTTTACCCTTTAGCCCAGAGGATATGAAGCTTTTTTTAGACAGAGATCAAATTTCTATGGAAGCCCTTTTCTGCCTTAGAGTTAAAATAAAAATGGTAGTTGTGAGATTGTTTAAAATGAGAAAAAAGTTTGATTAAATAAGAGAGAAAATAACACAAGACACATTGTGAGAAATAAAAGTGTTGCGAAATCACATTGTGTGAATTTAAGTTATAATTACAAGAAACAAGAAAATATTAAGTGAAACAAAGTCCCAGATGTAAAGTCCCAGATATATTGTAAGTTGTAAAGTCAAATGAGATGACTTTGCATGTGAGGTGTGACTAATGCCAGGTTCATACTGCATGATTTTCAAAGTTGCCGGATAGCTGCTGTTCTCTCAATGTACAACTGTCTGGGGTACCATCTAGTTGCTGTTGTTTGCACACTACACAAAGGTCATAGGGTCACACATTACACAACTTTTCAGTAGGAAGAATTGCAGACAGCTTTGCGTTGTCTACAAACTACTTTTTACAACCAAAAACACACGAAAATTTATGCAGGAAATGACATGGATTTATTCTTGTCAAAAACAATAGCCCACAAAAACTTGCTCTCCAAGTTGTCTGTACAATGATTTGCAATAAAAAAAACAAAACAAAGAAGAATTAAACTAAAGAAGAATTTAATTAAATAGGTATTTAGCATATTTAGCATGATCTCAGGCATCGGCACTTCACTTAGATTGCATCTTTGATAAAACACTATGTGACTTTTTGAACGAGCGCCGATTTGTCTCAGATTTTGGGTATTTGTTGGTGATTTTCTGCATTAGAGAAACAGTCACAATTACAACAGATTTTGTCATAAATATAAGCGGTAACACTTTCTATGAAGCCCGTATTTATAGTACATTATAAGGGTATTCTTAAGGCATTATAATGAATGCATAATGCATTATAAAAAACCTTATAGTATGTTGTATCGTCTCATGAGTATTCATAAGAACAGATTTAATGTATTATAATTTTTACTTATTTGTGTTTATAGCTTTTACGAGTATGATTACCTCATAGTTATAATGTATTATAAGTCTCATATCTTGCTATGTTACGCATGTCACTTTACTTAAAGCATACAAAGACCACTTATAAGTAATAATAATAATAATAATAATATGTCTCAAAGAGCCATAAGATCAGGTATCAGATCAGATGAATATGTAATATGACACATTTGTATTATCAGTTTGATTATTTTGATGGTACTTCATGTCAGCTAGCAGTAATTATTATTAGTAGTGTGCTAAATATGTGCTAACACTCTATTTTGATGGTTCCCCAAAAGACAAACTAATTATAAGTAACCTTTCAAGTACGTGAACCTGGTACCTAGCCTAACCTTAACCTAAGTCTACTACTACTTTAAGGCAGTGGCTCCCAACCACGTTCCTGGAGGCCCCCCAACACTGCACATTTTGCATCTCTCCTTTGTCTGACACACCCATTTCAGGTCTTGGAGTCTCTACTAATGAGCCGATTATCTGAATCAGGTGTGTTTGATTAAGGAGATACGGAAAAAATGCAGTGTTGGGGGGCCTCTGGGAACGTGGTTGACACTGCATCCAATCACTAGTTTAACCGTCCATTTATGCCTTCAGAAATAAAAGCCCATCCTTCAAGGAGGTACTGACACGGATCGAAGCCCACCCAGACTGCCGGAACCTTCCCATGATCTCCTTCCTCATTCTTCCTATGCAGAGAGTCACACGGCTGCCCCTGTTGATGGATGTGAGTGCCATTATCCCTCGACTTCTCCTTGCCTGACCTTTGCAAACATGTCTAACACTGACATAAACATCTAGCTCTCTTGTACTGTAACTGCATTTTCAGTCTTCTGATATGCATCTTGTGCTTTGATTATAAAATTAATTTGGCCTGGAGGATGTTTACTGTTACATTACACATTAAATTAAACCAATTGAAGTCTCTTGCTACTTCTTGTTTTCTTTCTTTTCTTTCTTTTCTGTTCTGTTCATTCTGTTTCATTTAGTGTTAGCTTTCAGGGTCTCTATATTTAACAGTAACAGTTCTGTTTAGATTTATTTATTATTGCTTGAGACTTTTCTACAGCATTTCAGCATAAGATAAAGGGATTGAGTTGATTTGAGGCACTTTTGCTATATTTAAAAGATGGTTTAAAAGGGTTGGTGTTGTTTTCTCTCTATCGCCTTTTCTCTCTCCAGAGGATTGTGTTTGTAAAATGAAATGAGGGAGTAAGCTGCACTGAAGATGACCTAGAAACTTCTCCATGGTCCCTATCCTCACAACTCTTGTTTTCATTTGTCGCCATCTTTTCCTCCTTCCTGTAGACCTTTTCTTGCTTTCTCACCCTCTCATCTTTCCATCTCTTTGTCGCTTTGTGGGTCCCCTGAGCTTGGCAGTGGGTTTCCTAGTTTAGGACAGTAGAGATTGGCTGGCTGACTCTGAGCATGAGAATTCTGGGTTTGGTTTTCTTTCCTTCTTACTCTCTTTCTTCCCACAGCTCAGAAACAAGTGAAACTCTATCTGGCAAATATCAGACAAGCATGAGAAAAAGTTTGAGAGCACTCCATTAGAGATAGTGTTTGAAAAGCTAGAGGAACAATAAACCAAAAACTATTGAAGTCTATTTTAGATTTACAGCATATTAAACTGTGTACTCAAGCACAAACAATTTTTAAATGTTTTTTTTTGTTATAGACCATAGGCCAGAAGACGCCCAAAGACTCTGCCCCTTATGAGGCATGTAAAAAAGCTCTGCATGTTGTCAGCAAGGTGAGAAATGCTGGGAATTACCACTGCAGGTTTTTTCTAGTGTTGTCTGAGAGAGCCTTAGTTAATAATCACCTTTTCTTTTTCCTGTATGTGTGTATACACAGCTCGTGAGGAAATGTAATGAAGGTGCTCGTACAATGGAGAGAACAGAAATGATGTACACCATCAATTCCCAGCTGGAGTTTAAAATTAAGGTAAGAGAATAAAACAACCAGTAAAAGGAATTTAACGATTCTACTTAATATTTCCACTGCCTTGATGATTCTTTTAAAGTACCCCTATTATTCTTTTTGAACGGTTCATAATTTGTTTTTGGCCGTCCAAACAACAGGTTTACATGCATGCAAGATAAAAAAAAAAAACACTTTCATTTTCCCATAATATGCATTTAATTTCTCTCTCAGACAATTTGTTTGAATATTAAACTTTTGGAATATGACGCAATAATACATCCTATTATAATAATGCTAGTGCTCCACTCTGTTCTAAAAATAAAGAATCAGAAGGGGAAAAAGTTGTTTTACACTTATGTTAGTAAACCGGGCCCACAGCTTGGTAGTAAAGACTCAAACAACACTGGTATGCTACAGGTGCTGAGCCTGTGGCTGATCTAGATGCAAGCATCAATGTCTTGAACTTGATGTGAGCCTCAACCGGTAGCCAGTGCAGGGAGATAAAGAGAGGTGTAACGTGGGCCCTTTTGGGCTTGTTGAAGACCAGTCATGTCGCTGCATTTCGAATCATTTGTAAAGGTTTGGTTGTGCATCATGGAAGTCTAGCCAGAAGAGCATTGCAGTAGTCCAGCCTAGAATTGACAAGGGCCTGGACAAAAAGTTGTGTAGCATGCTCCAATAGGAAGGGTTCTAATCTTTCTGATGTCATGCAGTGCAAACCTGCAAGATCGTGCAGTTTTTGCAGTTTGGTCTTTGAAAGTCATCAAAGATTACACCAAGATTTCTGACCGAACTTTATGGGGTAATTGTTGATGAACCCAACTTGATGGTAAAGTCATACTGTAGAGTTGAGATGGCAGGGAAGACAAGGAGCTCAGCCTTTGCCAAGTTGAGTTGTAGGTGATGTTCTTTCATCCACGCCGAGATGACTGCCAGGCAGTCTGAAATCCATGCAGTTACTGTTGGATCGTCTGGTTGAAATGATAGAGCTGTGTGTCATCAGCATAGCAATGGTAGGAGAAGCCATGTGTCTGTATGATGGGTCCTAGTGTTGTAATGTATATGGAGGAGAGGAGGGGACCAAGAACCCTGAGGAACCTCAATGACCCGTTGATGTGCTTTGGATACCTCCCCCTCCCTAGACCACTGAAAGACCTACCAGAGAGATAGGATTCAAACTAACGAAGTCGAATCCCTGTGATGCCCATAGATGAGAGGGTGGACAGGAGGATCTGGTGATTTATAGTGTCAAAAGTGGCAGACAGATCCAGGGGAATAAGAACTGATGATTTGGATTTTGCAATCCACAACAGAAAGCACCCACTGGTCCATACTATATACTCAACCTTTTTTTCCACTGGGCCGCACTATGGTCCAAGTGCAAGTCTCGTGGGTCGCATATCATTTACATATTACGTCAACAATACAAACCAACCAGATTTATAATATTATAAATATTATGATATCTAAACGATTACATTTTTTGACAGCAAGTGTTTCTTTTGTCCTGCAGCATGCTAATTTGGTGACTTTCTGTGTCTTGCATCATTTATTAAAATGATTATCATAAATGTTTATGTTGTATTATGCCAAAAGAATATGGCAAGAGTGAGGGTCAGAAAGACAGAAAGATGTATGATTCAGCCACCAAATAATCATGAGAGGGCGTTTCTGTCAGGAATATCAGTCTCAGGGCTGTTGCTACATCGCATTTACCTTAGTCATATTTAGGTTTTAGCCATACCTTAGCTTTTCCACCTCCACCTATGAATTTGCAGTGTTTCCAGATGTTTTTATGCACATTTTGAATTTATGCATACTGTAACGTGGGGAAAGAGGCGAGAGGCGAGCGGATCCAAATGCAAGCTTTTATTAACAGGACGAGACAAAGACATGGTCGAACAGGCAGGGTCAGGACAACAGCAAACAGGCATATATGGAGCGAGACACAAGAGTAGTCCGAGAGGCAGGCGTGGGTCGATCCGGGGCGAACATAATCCAGGGGGGGCAAAGCAAGGGAATAATCCGTGAAACGAGCGAGAGTCCAGAAGGCAGGCGGCGAGACAGACGAGACGAGATGGCCAGGTGAGAAAGCTAAACACAGGGAACTAGGGAACTTGGAAACTAGGTAACTAGGGAAACAACCATGAATAAACCACAACAAAAACCACAATACTCCGTGAGTTCCAGAGGGAAAGTCCGGGGCTTAAATAGGGCGCCTGATTGGCCACAGGTGTGAACGCAATCAGGGCAATGGATGATGGGAGTAGTAGTCCAGGGTGCAATACAACAGTCGGTGTGATATGACAGAGTGAGAGCGAACTCTGGTGGTGAGCAGACCGAAGGTCACCGACCAGATTCATGACACATGCAAACAACTGGATGGAAACACGAATAGGCCTACTGTTAAATTATGTTGAGACTTTATATTATGCTAATCTAATTTTCGTATTGTTCATTCTGTTAAAAAATGTTTTACAGAAATAAGTTGAATAAATAACTAATTAAAAAATTCAAGTTTGTACACTCAGGTTTTGAAACATTTCATGAAACTTAAATTTAAAAGATAAATGTAATAATTTTTTGCAAAGATTAAGGACAAAATATGTTTGCAGTTACATATTAACAAGGTCATAGTCATGTATATTTAATAAAAACAAGTGTAACACGAAAAATCTAGTTTGTATTGTTGTGTCACTTTTGACCCACCTGTTTGTTACTTTCGTCCCAAGCAACGGGGTCGAAAGTAACAATGTGCAACTTATGTTCAAACTAAAATTATACTGAAGACTTTCTACATTTTTACAAAATACCACCTGGTATTAATAGACCACACTTCTGAGTTATAGGCCACAACTTTATCTTTTTAAATTAGGTTTTTCTGAAAAAATGGTACTTTCGTCCCCACTCTCCCCTATTTGAACCGAATTCTGCCTAAGCGCACACTTGTATATGTTTGTTAAATGTGTAATTACGTAAGTCTGCTCATGTCTAAAAATAATATATGAAAAACAAAGTTATTTCATATAAAAACATCTTTAGTACATTTTTAAATTAATGTAAAAACAAAAATGAATGGTAAAGCTGTAAGTTATTTTGTAATGTGTTCATCGCATTTGGATTTGTGATCCTGCCCTTCGGCCTGTCCCTGGCTCCCCATACGTTTACGAAGTGCATGGATGCGGCTCTTTCCCCTCTGAGGCAACGGGGAATCTGCATCCTCAATTACCTCAACGACTGGCTCGTTCTAGCCCAGTTGGAGGTGGAGCTGTTGTCCCACAGATCACTCATTCTCAGCCACTTGGAATGCCTGGGACTCGAGGTCAATTTGGCCAAGAGCGCACTTCATCCCAGCCGACGGATCTCGTTTCTAGGAGCAGTTTTCGACTCGACCCAGATTAGTCATGCCAGATCGAGCTCTGGCAATAGAGCGGCTTGCGGTCTCATTCAAAATCGGTGCCTCTCACCCCCTCAAGACATTTCAGAAGATGCTAGGCCTTATGGCCTCAGCATCCCCAGTGCTAAAGTTAGGCCTGCTTCGTATGCGGCCCCTTCAGTGTTGGCTGAAACCACGGGTTCCATCTCATGCGTGGCATCACGGGTGCTTGTGTATCAGGGTGGACCAGGCCTGTGTAAAAGCCCTGACTGGAAGGACTCGCAATGGATGGAGAGAGGCGTGCCTCTGGGTATAGTCTGCAGAAGGAAGGTGGTCACGACAGATGCTTCCAACATGGGCTGGGGAGCTCTGTACGATGGCAAACCAGCTTTTGGCCTTTGGACAAAAGCACAGGAAGGAATTCACATCAACTGCCTAGAGATGCTGGCAGTGTGTCTGGAGTGGGCTCAGCTCAACCTGTGTTCGCTGAGGGCAGCGCATGTACCAGGCAGACTGAACCAGGGTGCGGATATGCTATCACAAAGCAATGTCCCCTCTGGGGAGTGGATGCTTCACCCACGGACAGTCCAGAAGATCTGGGAGATCTTTGGCAAGGCGGAGGTCGACCTCTTCGCCTCAGAAGACAACTTTCATTGCCCAATGTACTATTCGAAG
This sequence comes from Labeo rohita, assembly GCF_022985175.1. Taxonomy (NCBI): domain Eukaryota; kingdom Metazoa; phylum Chordata; class Actinopteri; order Cypriniformes; family Cyprinidae; genus Labeo; species Labeo rohita. The sequence goes on along the minus strand of NC_066886.1, from coordinate 21,863,477 downwards.
GACAGGGACGCATTGGCCCACGATTGGCTCAATCTCCTCCTTTATGCTTTTCCCCCAACGTCCTTGATCCCTCACGTACTCAAGCGAGTCAGGTAACAGAAACACAAGCTCCTTCTGGTGGCTGCTTTCTGGAGAAACCAGCATTGGTTCTCTGAGCTGTGCCAGCTGCTCGTAGCAGCCCCCTGGCCCATTCCCCTGAAACGAGACTTCCTCTCTCAGGTGAACGGGACAATATCGTACCCCCAACCCAAGCTGTGGGCCCTGCACCTTTGGTGTCTGGACGGGAGTCTACTCGTACTCGGTTACTGTTGTAACCTCAATTCCCTGAGATACGGGAACGAGTACTGCGTTACTGGCCGTGCCATGTCGCTGCACGACATAGTCGTCGCTTCAGTCGAAGTAACTTAAGGATCCTATGGCGAAACGGCCTCTTATATAGCCGTATGGCCCCGACCCTTCTGGCGGGCTTCGGCGGGCTTTGGCAGGCTTCGGCAGGCTTCGTCGCCATAGGCTTGGCACTGCCAAGTCATTGGTTCGTTTCGTTTCTCTGCACGATCCAATGTCCATGCAGTTTCACTGCGTTATTAATGGTACCGTGTTGCCTCCAGGCAACACAGCCTATTTTTGTATTTTTAAATAAAATGAGCCACCCAGTTAATGAATCAATGCTTTCTTAGTAAAGAAGAAGTCAAATACTAACAATTTAAATTGCAAAAAAGTGGTCACATGACCCATAGGGGTCTATTTTGCTTCCTCTTTCAGGACATGTGCACATGTCACATGACTTCATATTTTGTCCAGAAAGAAAGGTGCATTTTACATCAATTTTCAATCATATAATTGCCAACAAAAAATCTGAATCACCTTCACTGATTAGTAAAGAAGTATTTTCAAAAACTTTTCATAATATCTCATCAAATATATCATAGGAAATTACAAACAACTGCATGTTGCCTGAAGGCAACATTGTACCGTAATGCAATCACATATGGCCATACCAGGCATATAGCATAGCATACGTGTATATGATATTTGTAAGAAAAAAGTTAGAATTATCTAAATGTATTTGCATTTTTGCATGATATTGTAATGCGTTTATAAGAATTGTAATTCATATACAATATCTGCACATATTCTGTTGAGAGGAAGTGCTTGCTCAGCTTTCACAAGCAGTGAGGAGTCATTAGTGAGGAAGGAGATTTTACATGCATGTGCTTGTGTGTTTATGTACATGCTTGTAAGGATAAGTTATATATTAGCATAAGGTTATGATAATTTTATTTTTTTTACTTGTTTTTTACATAATGTTTTTTACATAATGTTTTTGTTATGATAACAGACATTATAGTTTGGTTATACTTGTGATCCACGATGGTACAGTGTTGCCTGAAAGCAACATGTGGGTATGAAATCTTACTTTTTGTTAAACCTGAGATGTGCAAAACATCAAAAGTGTGATAAATCTGTTTGTTCAAATGTTTGATTAAAGAAATTGATATTTTAAATAATTGATTAATTTTTCTGCATGAAAATATCAAATGTTTAATTTTGTCCGTTGTGGTACAATGTTGCCTTGAGGCAACAAACATTTAAAAAATAAATAAATAAAAAAATATATAAAAATGTTTATTGATATTGTTATAGTGTCCAATTTTAAGGAGGAAAAACATCACAAATAATTTTTTCCTCATTGATATCATATTGCGTACCGTAGAGGGTTAAAAAAGGCTTCAGTCAAGGAGAAAAAATGACTTTTTCCCATAGCGTCCAGCGTACTTTGTTTACTATATGACATGAACACACAAACTTAATCTTCCTGTGAGAGTCACTTCATATGAATTTTACCCGTCAAAATAAAAGTAGGGTTTAACATGTAACAAAAGTATATTAGTCTTGTATGACTTTTGTACAATATAATGTAGATGTTTATATATTCCTATTTCTGCCAAATTTAAATAAAACAGTTAAATGATAAAAATAAATATTACAACAAGATTAACCACTTAACTGTAGAAAAAAAAATACTAGAATTATTAAAACTTTTTAAACTAAACATTCAAACAATTTTTCTTCCATATATTAATTTTAACAGTAAACCTTTTGTATGCCAAAAAATGAAAGGGTTTCATTTGATTAAAAATAAATAAATGTTTAATGCCTTCATTTGATTATTAGAAAATTTAAAACACACAAGAATTTCTGGAAAAAAAAGAAAAGAAAAAGATTGTAGGGCCCTATTGTTTAAAAGGTTGAAACTGAGAATTTTCACCTAAATAATGTTTTCGTTATTACACAGAGAATACCAAATAAAAGTACCGTTCAACCACCAAAGACCCCCCCACCCCGGCGATGTAAACCTAGGGGAAACACTGGGTGGTTTTTAGTGGTTGTTCAACTGCATTCAGCCACATGAGTGTTTATACTACACTAAAGCATTCTGGTTAAAAGGGTTTTTGACTACCTATGGAAGTGGTCGAAAGTAGACAAGCTCAAAGGTTTCAGACCCTGTTTACACCTGCATTCAGTGTTGTCCATTTGTGATCAAATTAACAAAAAAGCATCTTAATACCAGGTGTAAACATTTCCATTTCGATTGCTAATCCAGTTTCACACACCTATAACTATCTTTATAAATGAGCAACCAGTGAGTCATTATACTGATTTAAGTCATGTAAGCCTAAAGTACAGGCAACAGTAACAGTTTACGGTTTATTGCATGTAAGACACAACAATGACTTTCAGCTTAGTAAGTCAAGGACCGCTCCTATTGATTCAGTGAGTTATTTAGTCAGTGAGATGATTCAAGGTAATTCAAATTACACTTATACAACCAGCAAGGACAGAAATGATTTCGATTTCACAGTATTACCATATTTTTATTCAATAAATGCAGCATTGTTGGGTAAAGTAATGATGTGGTGTCAGTTTAATAAACTTTAGTTAACCCACCCAGTCTATTCACAATTAAAGCGTCCAAACTGCATTATTAACATGTAACAAGTGCAAAGCGTCCAGTATGTAAACAATATGATTTACACACTAAATCCAGCAGAAACTTCTGCATCTGCATATTTTTAAATGTTAAAGACAGACATCATTACATATCAACGTTTGGGGACTCTCAGTGCTTTCTTTTGGTCCACTGTCAACCCTACAAGTCACCATACAAGCATGTTACTTTGCTCCCATAGGAGTGACGCCAAAGTATATGGAACATACGTTTTGTTTTGTTTTGTTTTGTTTTGTTTTTAAACGTATTGACTTTTGAACGGTAGTGTAATTCTTTTTATATTATTTCACAGCAACCTGACTGCAGAAGAATGAGTTCAGTAACCATTTTCAAAAGAAAGTATCTAATTGACTATAAAATCTGATTGACTACAGGTAAAATGTTGGATTGAAAAAAAAAAGTTTTGATTTCCAGTCCTACAGAGGTGTATGCTGCTGTATGACATCTCCCAAAGGGCAGTTATTTGACTCTCTTCCTGCTATCCGTACTGTCTGACGTTATGTCGGTAGTATCAGCTGATGAGGAACATTAACTACAATGCAGCTCACCTACGCAAGAGTTACGTGTACAGTTTCACACATGCAGACTGTCTTAAGTGGAGAGGAAATATGTCCTTAATCATATTAAGCATGTGTATCCTTTTTGTGTTCCTTACTGTAAACACAAAGTTTTGTGGTAATGTCTATGTCACAGCTGAGAGTCTTCTCAGATTCTCTAAGTTGAGTTGCACAAATCCTAGTTACTTGGAAAGTTAATTCAACTGGGTAAAACCAGAAGAGTTAACAAACAAATCTGGTTAAATGTAAACACAAATATATGCTCTTTTATCTCAGTGATAAGCAAGAGTTTTGACTGTCAGCTTTTTAATCAATGGATTTAGCCTTTACATGCCTTCACCTTCATGTAGCAAGCAAACTTGGGTTTTTGCTGCTGTTTATTTTACTTGTAAAACTTGTTCACACATTCTTACCTGGAACACACATGCTGCTCACTCGCTGTGGGTTCTGTGTTCATCATTAAAATATTTTTTTTCTACGTTAATGTGCATGTTCATTTTAAACTTTGCATGTACACAGTAATGCATTAGACACTAAATATGCAAACAAATTTACAACCTGATGCTTAAGCAGTGTGGGAAAGTTCTGCTGACACATGTGGTATGAGCAGATGTCTAGAGGGTTTATTGCTAAGTCCAGCTGTTAGAAGGTCAGTAGCTCTCAAAATTCTTTGTGACATAATTTCTAGCAGTTGCAACAGTGTGTTGCAGTGTGACTTTATTGCAGTTTTAAACTTATCTCACAATTACTAGGACAAAATCAAGTTGGGCTCTACATTTTCTTTCTAATTTTCTAAGATACAAAACACAATTACAGCTTGTCAGCTTCAGTTTCACGCCAGATTTAAAAGGTGTTTGTTGTTTTTGAACTTGCTTTGAAGACGCCACATTTGCCATTTCTTGAGGATCTTTCTGCAGATCTTCTCAGGTGTCCTATGTGAGAGTGTGGTTTGTTGAGACTGGCAAAAGGCTTTGCAAAAACCCTTTATATAGAAATGCCAACAAATAGAAATTTTTACTGTTCTTAATATCTGTGATTTGTTTTAAAAATTAGGTCTTGTTAACTTTCTTCATCTCAGTCCTGTTACACTGAAACATTAGTGATTCTGTCTGGTTTACTTTTTCTCCTTTCACATTTTCTCTTTGCAGCCATTCCCACTGGTGTCGTCCTCCCGCTGGATGGTGAAACGTGGTGAGCTAACAGCTTTTGTAGAAGAAAATGGCATATTTTCCAAAAGGACGTCTCGCCAGCAAGTCTATTTCTTCCTCTTCAACGATGTCCTCATTGTCACACGAAAGAAAAGGTGAGCTGGAGACCACAAAAAAGTTCTCTCATACTGGGTCCAAATGTACCTCTGTTCTTCCCTTGCTGTTATTGTGCCCTGGAGGATACTATAGAGAGCAGAAAATTATTAGGCTAGCTTAAATGGATGTGGAGGTAAAGTTTGCCTGTGCAGGTGGGTGTGGATTGTTGCAGAGGTAGAGTAAAGGTAGCTACTTTACTCATACCAAAAAGGAATAACAGAATCCAAATACATGTATCTATGATCATCTTTCAAGTGTAATATACAACAATTTTGATATTGATACAGGATTTTGATATTTCACCATTGGCCAGTGCTCAACATCAATATTAGAATCTTGTTGTAAAATAAAATAAAATATTGTTAATCTGATTTCATCACTTTCACCAGGCACTGCATGGTTCTCCGGCTTAAACACTTCATTTTGTTGAGTGAAGTAAGACTTTGCAGGTCAAACTTTGTTCTGGTGCAGTCTACAGCAGATGACACACTAAACTCACAGTGCTCCTTATTTAAAATTTTGTTGTTTTCTTGTCAGCATTCAACAGCATGCTGTTTCCCTCAATCTTGATTTCTGTTTAAATTAAACAGCTGTCACTGTGACTCAGTTTTAAGCTTTTGTTGTGGTTAGGGTTGGGCGATGTCTACCAAATCGGCACCGGACGATGTCTACAGTGAAACATTGTGATGGATGATGACATCGGCTAGGGGGTGGGTGGTGGATTGGTGGTGCCTTTATTCAGAAAGGTGTGAAAAACAAACAACGCCTTCTAATAACATAACGGGAGCCACTAAAGGGACATGGTTAGCTGCTTGCTAGCGGTAGCCAGTTACATTACAGTACATACATTTCACTTACCACATAAACTGAGTAAGGAGAGATGACTGAGGACAATGACGAATTATTTGCAGATCCTGCGAATTATAGCATGTGTGATCACAAATCTCGAAAATGAAAGTAAAAAGCGATTGTGCATTCATATTAGTAGCGGCTCCCTGATATCATAGTTTATATACAGTATAATTAGCCAATAATTAAACTGAGAAATAGTTTTGAAATATATATTTTCCTCCCATCTCATATTTATTGTCTTTAGGGGTTCTGTAGAACACATCATTTTCTTTGCGAACACGGTATTGGGATGCAGCTGATTGTGGGGGAATGGGGTGGCGGGAACACGATGCCGCCTTAGCATTGTGATGTCTGTCAGCCATCAGTGATGGATGATGGCATCGTCTATCGGCCCAACCCTAGTTGTGGTTGTCCTAGACAAGTATTGTGCTTTGTGTTACCTAGCACAAAGCAACTAAAATAGAAACCAAGTGATGAAACATTATCTTTATCATGCAGCTCTGTTGATTGTGGTGTCCGCTGTTTGCAAGTTAATTTGAAAATATTAAATGTTAATAATTTTAACAAATTAAGAGGGATGATGAAAACTTTTTAATTTAGCACTGTCCTGAATAAACTGTTTAACATAACAGATGTTTATATATACTCCACCAGACAAAATAGTAACTGAATTTATATAAATGACCCTGTTCAAAAGTTTACACTTTAAATCGTAATACTGTCGTATATGATCCACTACTGTTTTTATCTTTTGTGATAGTTGTTCATGAGTCCCTTGTTTGTCCTGAGCAGTTCATCTGCCTGCTGTTCTTCAGAAATATTCTCCAGCACCTGCACATTATTTTTCTAACATCTTCTGCATATTTGAACACTTTCCAAAAGTGACTGTATGATTCTGAGATCCACCTTTCCACACCGAGAACAATTCAGGAACTCATACATAACTATTACAAAAGGTGAAGACATTTACTGATGCTTAAGAAGGCAATACAATACATTAAGATCCAGAGGGTGTAAACTTTTGAACAGGATGAAGATGTTTAAACTTTTCTTATTTTGTTTACAGATTTTTCTTTTTTCCTTTAGTACTGCACTTCAGAAGCTACGTAAATATTTACGTCTCCCAGAAGACTATTTACCCTGATCGTCTAATTCAAAAATTTACACCCCACCGCTCTTAATGCACTGTGTTGCGCTTTCTTGAGCATCAGTGAACGTTTTCATCTTTTGTAATAGTTAAAAGTCCCTCAATTTTCCCCAATGTGAAAAGATGGATCTCAAAATCATACATTCACTTTTGTAAAGGGTTCAAATATGCAGATGCTGCTGGGAAACCAAAGAATGTGCAGGAGCTGGAGGATTTTTCTGAAGAACAGCAGGCAGCTGAACTGCTCAGGACAAACAAAGAACTCATGAACAACTATCACAAAACATAAAGGCAGTCCTGGATCATCCAGGAAACAATACACATTATTAAGATTCAAAGGTATGTTAACTTTGGAATGGAGTCATATTTTATAAATTCAGTTATTATTTTGTCTTATGGAGAATATATAAACATCTGTTATGTGAAATAGCTTATTCGGGACAGTACTAAAAAAATAACATGCAATTTTCATGATCTCTCTTATTTTGTTAAAATTATTAACATTTTGCCTATTCTGCAAGGGGTATATAAACTTATGAGCACAACTGTAAATGGTATTGATCAATATATCGAGTAAAAATGGTATAGTAATCTTTGTTCGTTTGTCACAAGGTTTTTCAGCCCATTTGTATAGTGTCTGCTCCCTGCTGCTACACAGTGCCAGTTTTTTGTTCTGGTCTTTTTTTGGGAACATTCCGCACCCTATGACAAAGGACAACCTCCAAGAAAACAAGATGGTTTTCATTTTTACTTCATTCTGGCAAATATGGCCCACAAACACTGTCTGGGATTTAACTGAAAAATAAAACGAAAGGAAAAAGAAAAGGTTTATTTAAACAATGTGTGATGTTCACTCTCATACACGGTCTGTATAGTATGTGTGGGGAGTCACGCTACTCACTCAGATCTGAAACAAAACAAAGCCCTGCACGCCATCACACTCTCCACTCTAAACCTCTTTTCATTTCCTCTCTCTCTTTCTCTCTCTCTCTCTGTCTTTCTGCTCCACTGTTTTTTTTTTACTCTTTTTCTCTGGTTATGTAACTCAGACTTAAAAGCAGCTGGTTATTTTTCCTCCTTTTCTCTTCATTTATGAATCTCTCTTTCTCACACATACACATTCACACATGTGCTGTATGGGCAGTCTTTGCTTTATGTAGCATGTCAATTTTGGATAATAATAATGTTTATCAGTGTTATAAACAATAGAAAAGGACATTATGTTCAGTACACTGCTGTTAGTTGTCGAATAATTAAATGATTGTATGTGTACACAGGGATGGTTATCAAACTGTAAGTGTACAAGAAGTTTAACAAAAGATTCAGTATCATACAGCAGTGACATCATTCATCTAACGGATTTGTAATTATCCAAATACAGCGTTCCTTTCATACCAGCACGGGGGCCTGTGTGTGTGTGTTTGCATGGAAGTGTGTGAATGTTTTGTCCTGGTGCTGGAACATCTCTTGGCTGCTGGAGAGGATGTCATTACAGTGGTAGGAACATCTGATTGCTCAACTGATAGAAAATCCCTGCTGGATCCTGTAATATGTAGTTATAATATGATATGTCAGGAGCAGTAGTGTGATTGTCCAGCACTCAGTTTGCTAATGGGAAAGCTGGCTAAAATTTGATTAGTGCCAATCCAGGTGCCCCTTGGAGCCAGAACTGAGGCAGGTAAATATGGTCGGTGTCTCTAACAGATTGCTAGAGCCTGTGCTAAATGGAAATTTTCAGGCAGCAGAATTGTTATATATTTGCGTTTACACATCAGCACAAACTGATGAACTTGTGGACATACATGCTGTCTCCTATGATTGAGCAATATGTTTAAAATCTTATATTGTGATAATTTAATATATAGCAATACAGTTATTTTATTTATTTAATAGGACAAATACAATAAATCAAAGATATAAATGACAAAAACATTTGCTGTAATTTATTTTACATTCAGGTAAGAATGACTACAGAAATTGAATAATTAAATGTAAAATAAAACAATGCATAGTCTTAACTCTTCTGAAATAAATATACACTGATTTTTATTAAAACTACTTAAGTCCGTTAGTGCCCATCCACTTTTTCAACAGCACAGTGTCCGGGTGTATTTTTTTTTTTTGCATTAATTTTTTACATAGTTTTTTTTAAGTCTTGTTAAAACACTGTAATACGCCATGAACAAAGTCAACCACTTACAAGGAAAATTACATTAGAACCTTTTTATTTAAAGCAAAAAAGTAAATAAAAATTGGACAAAAAAGACAAAGGTACAGTGTGTACTGTACACTGTGGCTTTAGTGAAGGAAAGAACTAAAGAAGAAGTTGTGAGATGAGATGTCTCACAGTGGAAAAACATAATTAAACTTCAGTTAATTATTACATTTTTGTTGCTTTCCATGTTTGGAATTGGACCTTGTATTGTTTAATGAATAATAATGTTGTTTATTGTGAATTATTTGCACAAATAATGATTTAGAAATTATTTTCAAAGTGTTAATGCAAAGGACAAAAGAGTCATTTTTTTTAAATTGCTGCTGAAATAGACAACAGTGCTGTCTCGCTGACTAGAAGCACTAATACAAAAGAGCCCGGGTTTGCTGTGAACATTTTTTTGATTACATTGAGAAGACTTTTGTGTCACCAACAGACTTAAGCCTAAAGTTGGTCTGTTTGTTTTTATTGGAGCGAACCAACTGTGTTATGTAGACAGCTGTGTCACTCCAGTGTGGCGGCTCACAAGCTAGATGGCTAGGTAGAAATGCTAAAAAAAATATATTTGTCATATCTGTTGTTTTAACAACTTTTAAAAATCAGATTTTAGGTAAAGCTGGTTTTCTAATATATTTGGGCATTATTGTTATCAAAAACATTTCACAAACGTTTTTTTAAGTAAATTTTAAGACATAACTAACTTTAATTACTCAACAATTGTGTACTCATCAAGATGGCCATTTTGCAGTATTCTGCGTGTATCCAGTCATTCAAGTGCAATAAGCCATGAAAGAGAACTGAACTGGAGATTGCATGCTGTCTGAGAAAGGCGGGTTTCTGTGTGTGCTCTTAGTTTTTTTTCTTTTAGGTGCTCTTTGGAATTTAATTTAGCATATCTTTATAAAACAGATACTTTGGTTCTTGATTATGATAGGCTGAGCTGCATACAAAATACAAATGCTGGTATGGAGAGATTTCCTGTCTCACAGTTGCAGAACATACAGTACATGTGCTTTTTTTAAAGATGTGTTCAAGCACAACTTTTTGACCCAGAAGCAGATAATGTGAGGAGACACCACAGTCGGCTTCACAGTTGTTCAGTATTAAAATTCAGTATTATTGCTACAATAATACACCCCCCCCCCCCCCAAGTATTATTGTAGCAATTTTAAATGTTATAACTGACTGTAGGCATCACAACATTCAGTTTTCTAATAGCTTATTTTTGTTGGTCTTTGTCTCGTTCAGTTAATTGTAATGGTCCCTCTCTGTTTGTAGAATCTGATATCCTCTGCCTGTGGAATGTAAATGGCATTGTGATTGTGTCGGGCAGAGCCCAGAGGTTATTCAGGAACTAAACAGGAGGATCTGACTCCACTTATTCAATTATCTCTACACAAACACAGTTAATTATCTAGCTGAAGACATGCTGACTAATGCCACACCACTAGCATTTATATGCTTTTATAAATAGCACTTGCATACACATGGGCATGCTAATTGGGTAATAGAAAAATATTTTATCCTTACTGAAGACAGAAATACAGTTTAGTATATTGTACAGATATGTCAGTTTCTTATATAACAAAAGTGACAGGACATCTTTCTACAAATTTAAGTAGACAAATATATATTTTACTTTTTACGAATATGTCAAGAACATATTTCACTTCCTCAAAAAAAAAAAAAACACATTAATTGGATAGTTAACCCAAGAATGACATTTCTGTTATTGTTTACTAACCCTCAACAAATAATAATAATAATAACAATAATAACTTGAGACATTTCTCAAAATATTTTCTGTTGACCTTTTTTCTCCACCATGCACGCAAATTATTACTTAGTTTATACAATAAAAATGCAAAACTTACAATTGTTTGTGTGTGATGAACTTGGATTTCCATCACAAGTATATGTTCGATACAAGTGATTTATCCTAGAAAATTTTTGTAATCTAAATCTCTGACTCTGTCTGTCTTTTGTCAGTGAGGAGAGTTATACAGTTATAGACTACGCTCTAAGAGATCAGATCCATGTGGGGTCGTGTCAGGCAGAAGACCTGAATCTCTCTCCAGTACGTGGCACTGCGGGAATGCTGACGTCACGACAGAACGTGGCCAGCCACCTGTTCCAGATCCGATTCCGCAGCGACCACTCTGGAGGCAACGTGACCATGATCTTGGGGGTGGAGCTACTGTAAGTATTTGCATATGAATTCAGCTGTTTAATAATAAGAGCAACAACAACAACAATAATAATAATAATTCCAAAAACTTTTTAAAATGTTAATTTTCTTATTGGTAACACTTCAGATTGGGGACCAGTTCTTGCTATTAACTATTATATATAACAAATAAGGAAATAGTATATACTTTATAAGTACTACATTTGGGGTCAATTACAGTGAAAACAGTGAATGTCGATTACAATTAAAACTTTTTTTTATTTCAAAAATAATTCACAATATAATTTATTCCTGTGTTGGTGAACAGAAAAAATTGTAATATGATGATTTTGTGAGAGACACTTAATTTTATTGCTATTATTATTGTTATTACAGAACAGTGTTTATTTGAATCTTTTGTAACATTATCAGTTTTTAGACTTTACTGTCACTTATTAATGTACCATTGCTGAATTTTATTTTATTTTATTTTATTCTTACTGACCCTAAACTTTTGAGTGGTTGTGTAAATTCATTTGTCAAAGATCTGGGAACCCTGACTTGGTACATTTAGTTTGTTTTTCTCACATCAGCATGCTTACACATTAATTTATGTCATTTGATGAGTTATGTAAGTGATTCTATATCTGAGGTTACTGAACTAGACATGTAGTGACATACCCTTTAATTGAAATGACAGATTTTAACTGCTTCTTCAAAGAGAGTTTCCATGTGTTTTACCACCCCATCAGTCATCACACTGTGGGAGTGAATGTACCAGCACAAGATTTATAAGAAAATAATCGTCTTTTAGGCATTCACCCAGTGTACAGAACAAACATGAGCTGAGATATTGAATATTGATTTGCTGTCCTAATCTGCCTTACCCTTTCTCTTGTAATAATGGTTGGTGGTTTTGAATCAGGGTTTGTTTGAAACTGTAGCTGTAGGTGATATATTTAGTGCCAAGAACTGTTCATTAAATTCACTAATCATGTTAAACAGAGACATCAGCACATTTTAAGATATGCTTGGTAAATAAAAAATCTGTGTTTTTGCTCTTGTTTTAAGGACTAGAATGGTGATTAAAAAATGAACAGAGAATAGCTGAAAAAAAAAAAAAAAAAAAAAAAAAATCTCCACTCTTCTGACCTTTAGAAATTAAAGTGGAAGTAAAGCAGTCCGTCAACTTCACATTATTTAGTAAACTGATTTCCACTTCCACTTTACAATAGAAAAAAAATACAAACGTGATTAATGTAACTATTTGAAAAAATAAAATAAAATAAAAATAAAATTTTGGAGCAAAAATGCTGCCATATTGCAGTACCACAGCGTGTGATGTCGCAAGGTTGGTTTGCTGAGTTGGCCAGTGAAGTAATTTAACTATTTCTTTACTTTTTAAACACATGATTAATTAATTGCTTAAAACACTTTAATGTTAAAACTGACAATACTTTAAACACGTGAGAATGATAAACTTTCTTGAGGAAGCAACACTAGCCCCATCGTTCAGATAGGTGATTCGATTTAGCATCTGTTAACAACAGGTAAACTAAATGTGTTTGAACATAAAATATGTTACATACCACTACTGGTGAACGAAGCGGTGTAATGCAAATATCTCTGAATGGTCTGACATAATAAAGCCTGGAACACACCAAGCTGACAATCAGTCATTGGTCACCGTCAGCCGGCGTCTGTCGCGCTAGTCTGTGTGGTGTGTTCCACACGTCGACTCTTGTCGGGGTTTACCATAGCGGGAGTTTGCCGTCGGGGCCATCTGGAAAAAAGTGAGAACGCTAATTGGATGTTCAGTTTAACGAACGAGTCAGTACTGGAGAATTTAATCGAAAGTTATGAAAACAAGAAAGAAAATGAAGTCGGCACAAAGAGAAGGCTGGTCTCATGTTACATAATCTTTCCCCAGCATTCCAATATGCAAATATTTTCATAACAACATGAGCTTAAAATGAAGTTCTCAACATAATAGATATTTAAAATAGTAAGCAAGTGCTGCTTTGTGTATCATTGTTTCAGTTTTTCCTTTTGAATGGTGAATATATACTATTAAAAGCTGCTGATTTAGACAGATAAATCTTCTCGCACAGGCGCCAAACGCATGTGTAAGTTTGCAGTCGGCTGTAGTTTGAAAATCCTTGTAAAGTGGTTACATTAATTGTGTTAATCGATAATCGTACTAAATAATGTAAACTTGACTGACTGCTTCACTTCCACTTAAAGACCATTATAACTTCTGTACATTTAAGACTTGTTTATGTAAATAACCTGTTAAGTTAAACATAGTCTGTCTGGCTCCGCTGTGTCTGTAAAGCTATTTGCTTTAAAAGCTTGAGAAATGATACAAGCCTTTAAAGAGCAGTTAAAGACCTTTGTTATCCAATTGCTTCGATCCAATTTATCCAATTGTTATTCTCATTGCTTCGTTTTGAACAAAAAAAAAAAAACCTTGAAATGACAGTTCAGAAGGACAAGAGTCATATCTTAATATCAGAATATCAGAGATTTGAGCCAGTAAGTGACCACCTAGCAACTACCCAGAACACCCTAGCAACATCATATCAAAATGAAAACCACTCAGAACACCTAACCAACCATTTAACTCCCCCTTGGCATCCACTCACAATTCTCTGAACATTGTAATGCCGAGTTTTGCATAAGCGAGCAGCATACTTGTTTACCTCAATTTTTGCCTCCCCTCTCTCTTTCGCTTTCTCTCTCTGATAACATTATATTCTATTAATTAAAGAAAAGATTATAATCTCTTTCAACCTGAGCTTTTTAAGTAAGTGAACAAAGTAGCTGTCTTTCGAGGTTCACATAACCCTGAGAAGAAGTCCTTAATTTCATTTAAAAATATAAACTTAAATGAAGAAATGCTTTTATAATGCCCAGAGATGTTGTTTGAGAGACAGCTGACTAGGTTTTGAAACACAGCCATAGATCGTGACTGTGTTCATGTTAGAGAGATAACATGTTATCTGTTGCTGAGAGTATAATTATAGCTCAGTATGTTGCCGTTCCACTTGCATAACACAGATGCCTATCTACTGTTGTTCTTGGTGAACCTTAAGGAACCTTTGTCAACACAAGACAAGTTCTCCCACATTTCTGGACCTCTGTTAGGCTCCACCCATTCGAGTGTCTAATAACACAATTTGATACTGCTAAACCAGCTCTTCTCTCTATAGTGTGAGTGCCACAATTCTCCCTCATGGTGGGTGTGCAGGAGTGTTATTGTTATAGAAAGCCCCTGACTCCCCATTTCTTAGAAAATGATTTTGGAGTCCACTGTGACAGATACGTCTATTTGTGCTGCGCTCAGTCAACTGACTGGATGGTATATTGTACCTTCCGTTGCTAGGCAGCCAAACACTTTTCAGGAGGTTGAGTTGTCTTGCTGCCTTTCTGCCTTCTGGCTCACTTTAGTATTCAGGATTAACCAATACTGTATTTGAAAGGTACCCTAAATCTGCAAGCGTAAATGCTGTGCACTCTCTGCCAACTATAAGGATAGTATAAATTATGAATAAAATGTATTTTGTCTGAATATGAAAAAAGGCCAAATATAGTCATATTTCTTGAAGATGCCTTCATAGATATTCTTCTGTTTCCTCACTGCTCCTCAGGATCGAGTTTGAGTGTTTACTTCCAGATGTACCTTCTACTGGTGCTCTGATGTCTTCATTGACTTTTCACCTCATGTAAAATAATCATGAAAAGTGATAGGTCTGGAATTTTGGCCTTCAGCTGTAGGAGCATGTGGAAGCGTGCTAAAACAGTGCGGCATGCAGGATACCAGACAGTGGAGATGTGAGGTCTTCCTGGTGCCTCTTGCCTCTCTGGTGTTTGGAAAATAAGGTTTGGTAGATTTGAGTTATTGAAGTTGGACAAAATCATGTGAAAAACAGGGAAATAGGCACTACAGTGGTGTTTTAAGGTTCTAACCTTCTTAAAATACATTCATACAAATTTTGAATATTCTCTAGTGGAATTTTGTGTATCAGAACATCTGCCAGTTTTTTCAGCAGTGTTGAAGAAGGAATCAGCTTCCCTCTTTTCATTCCAAAACTGTTCACAGTGGTTTGATAATATTGAACTCAGGTAATTAAGCTGGCCTGGGCAGATGAATGATTTTTATGTTGGTGGTCCAACTGTCCAGCTTTTATGATCATGACACAATTTTTTATTTTTATTTTTTTGCATTGTGGTGTCTGTGATTTAGAGTTTTAGCAATTGCAGCTCTTTCATGAATGTTGATTTTATGCAACCTAGGCTCATTGGAAATACGTGCCTCTATATACATTTCTGCAAAACTCAAAAAAAAATGTGGGTGAAATGAACACTAGAGGCTTTAGAGAACACTAGAACTTTTATTCCTTTTCAAACAAAGTATGATTTACAGGTACAGAGTTTGGATTAATAAAGCCTAATTTTTACACAGTTACTTGCAGAATATTATAACTTCAAAACAATTTTAACATCCTGCGTGATTTGAAAACTGGTACTCCTGATCGTTGTCATCACATATGTGACCCTGGATCACAAAAATAAGGGTCAATTTTTCAAAATTGAGATTTATACATCATCTGAAAGCTGAATAAATAAGCTTTCCATTGATGTATGGTTTGTTAGAATAGTACAATATGTGGTCAAGATACAACTATTTGAACACCTGGAATCTGAGGGTGCAAAAAAATCAAAATATTGAGAAAATTGCCTTTAAAGTTGTCCAAATAAAGTTCCTAACAATGTATATTACTAATCAAAAATTAAGTTTTCATATATTTACAGTAGGAATTTTACAAAATATCTTCATGGAACATGATCTTTACTTAATTTCCTAATGATTTTTGCCATAAAAGAAAAATCTATACTTTTGTCCCATACAATGTATTTTTGGCTATTGCTACAAATATACCCCAGCGACTTAAGACTGGTTTTGTGGTCCAGGGTCACATATATAGCTTCATATGCATGAGTTCACTAATTCAGTAGGTTTGCTCAGTAGCTCATGCGATATGGCGGTGTACTTGAGAGGTGAAGAGCTCCGGTACGAACCCTGTGAAACTGCAGTTCAACAACACAGCTCAAATCCGTGTAATGAAGTTAAAATAGCAAGGAGCAAGAAGCATCAGCAAATGCGTTTTTATATCACTTTTGCATTTGTTAACACTATCAGATCAGTTTTAGGGTTGGGTTTGGTGTAGGGGATATTTCTAACACGATAGAGCGTTAAACTTTAGCGACTCTCCCCGGATATTTGAATTCTGCACAGCCATAATGCGTACCTCAAGCAGTGTAATAAAAATGCAGCAAGACATGCCTATAGCAACGTAATAAAAATGTGCCATGGTCATCTATTGAGCTTGTGTTTTAGCACCACTCTTTGGACATTTCTTTTTAACCACACTGTTCAATTAATATTAAGAACATCATGTAGGGTGGAAGTAGAACCCCACCTAACCCACCCCCACCCCCCGTGCTATGCTGTTCTTTCTTTCACTGGCTTCTGGGTGTCAGATAAGGAATTCAGCTGATGTAATGCAGAGCAGCAGGAAGGCGTTTGCTACCTGTTGTGATCATGTGTACTCAGATTCCAGGGATGTGAATAGACAGCTGCCCTTCCCACGCTAACTACACACCCTGCAGAGCGTGGCTGAGGGAGATGGTTCAGCTGACGACATACTTGTCCTCATAGTTTGCTTTACACATGTTGAATATCTGGACATGCACAATAAGTGTATAAAGGATGACTTTGGTTGGCTGTCATTGTCATGTTGTTTCCTCATTGCAACAGTTCAAGCACATATTGATGTGCACAGTATGTTGTTTTATGAAAACAACAAAAAATGTGTGGTCTTATTTTTTTTATTTATTTAAATTTATTTTTATTTATTAATTATTTTATGCTCAGCAAGACTGCAGTACAATACATGGTAAAAAAGTAATATTGTGCATATAAAATAATGTTGTACTGGTTAAGCCATTTTAGATACATAAATGCAGTTGAGGTCAAAAGTTTACAACCCACTTTTAGAATCATTAAAATATTTTAAACTGTCCGCTGTTCTTCAGAAAAATCCTTCAGGTCCCACAAATTCTTTGGTTTTTCAGCATGTTTGTGTATTTGAACCCTTTCCAGCAGTGACTGCATGATTTTAAAATCCATCTTTTCACATTGAGGACAACTGAGGAACTCATATGCAAGGATTACAGAAGGTTCAAACATTCACTGATGTGCCAGAAGAAAACCATGCAGTACTTTTATTTATTTATTTATTTTGCCTAAATATCATATTTTGTCATTTAGTACTGTCCTTCAGATGCTACAGAAGTTACATGATTCCCAGAGTAAGTTAAATGATCTTTAAATTCAAAAAGTTTTCACCTCCGGCTCTTAATGCATCATGTTTCCTTCTGGAGCACCAGTGAGCGTTTGAACCAACAGTTGCATATAAGTCCTCACTGTGAAAAGATGGATCTCAACTTCATACAGTCATTGTTGGAAGGGGTTCAAATACACAAAAATGCTGGAAAACCAAAGATTTTGTGGGACCTGAAGGATTTTTCGGAAAAATAGCAGGCAGTGTAACTGTTCAGAACAAACAAGGGACTCATGAACAACTATCACTAAACAAACAAACAAACAAACAAACAAAAAACAGCTGTGGATCATTCAGGTAAGAACACAATATTAGGAATCAAGTGGATGTAAACTTTTGAACCGGGTCATTTTTTTTATAAATACGACTATCATTTTCTCTTGTGGACTATGTGTAAACATCTTTTATTTGAAATATCTTATTCAGGTCAGTACTAAATAAACAATAACATGCATTTTGTATAATGCTTCTTGTTTTGGCAAAATAACATTTTTAATGATTCTGAGAGGGGGATGTAAACTTTTGATTTCAACTGTATATGTAATCAGTTACATGTAACTGGAGTTTAGCCATAAAGATTTCCCATCTTCTTTCCTCCCCTCTTTGTTAGTGCCTCTATTAAACACTAATTACTCTTTAAACACTAATTAGTCAATGAATGAATCACACCACACTCAAGCTCATTAATGTTCCTGGTAATAGAACAGGCAAGAGGCCTTTGTGACCCCTTCAGCTTTAAATGGGACCAGAATGAGCCAAGCGTGACTCATGCAGCTGGTCAGCTGAGGCTGTCTGCTCAGATCGTGAGACTGAACTGGCGTCTGTGTACGCTACAGTCCCACAGAGAATCCCACAGGCCGGCTGACTCACTTCAGGTCAGCTCTGAAAATACCCTGGTTTTCAGTATTTTTCTCTCACAACTTAATAGAAAATCTAATTTAACAAAAGAGCAGTTGTTTCTGACAGATGACCCAGTCGTTACTCAGTTCTCAATACTCTGTTATGTTTGTTGTGGAATATTTGTACTGAATACAACTCAAGTATGTCACAGCTCAAATCATGCAAGGATTTGATGGAATCCCTGGCCTCTTTCTTTTTTCTCTTCGTATCTTTCTTTCTCTTTCTTTCTTTCTGTAAAAGCGGTGGCATGTTCTCAATGAAATTGAACAAACACAATGGAGCTTACAAGAATGAACAAACACTTCTTGTACTGAATGAAATAAATGCTTCAGCACCAAGGTCAAGTTTCTCCCAGTAACTTTACCTGCTGTTGTACCAGAGTCTGGAGGTGTGTCTCTGAATGTCCAAAGCAATAAAGGAATAGCTTCTGTTTTGACGGTTTTGACCCTTTTAGACATCACATACACTTGTGAGTCAAAAAACAGCTTCAGTGGTTATAAGTTAATGATGTATGTTTTCTTTCTGATAGTAATGAGAGAGCCCGCTGGATCAGCGCTCTGGGACAGAACAACAGTAGCAACAAGAATGACAAAATGAGTGAGTACAACCAGTCTTAGTGAAACAGCACCGTCCTCTGGCCATGCAGTGGATGACAGCGACACTATTCAGCTACTGCTTGTCAGATCACCTATCAAAACTATAGACTTGTAAAACTATAAACTTTTAACTCTAAACACACATGAATGTGAATGACACCTCAAGAGATGCTGCATGTTAAGGTTTTGCTATAAGCTTATGATTTAATAAAATGATAAATAAATAAAAAAAATCCTGGACTTACACTTGATGAAGCATATTTAGATACCCGAGTGTTACAGCCTTTAGTGATTTATTTTTTAAATTTATTTCTTCATTAGACGCCATGCAGGTTGAGGTGACGAGGACATACACTGCCAGGCAACCAGATGAGCTGTCTCTACAAGTGGCTGATGTGGTGTTATTGTCACAGACAGTAGACGGTAAGATCATCCCCCCCCCCCCCTTCTTCATTTTAAAGGCCTGTTCACACCAATGTAAAAATACAGTCTAATTTTCACATTTGATTTGTCTGTTCAAACCAATGTGGGGAAAAAAAGTGGCAGACGAAAATACTGAATGAAAATCTGGATGAAGGTTTCAAATCTTACTATAAGTTTTTCATATTTAATTATGTCGTTGGCAGACTTTCTTATTGCTTCTGCTAACTATATATAATATGTATTAAAAGTAAATCCCTTTGATTGTTGGAATATTTATTTTAAGTGAAATAGGTCAAATGTCATGAACAATTACAATGCACCAAATTTTCACACTGAAAATTCATTTTGGTATGAATGGGCCTTAAAGGAGAAGTCCACTTCCAGAACAACAATTTACAGATAATGTAGTCACCCACTTGTCATCTAAGATGTTCATGTCTTTCTTTCTTTAGTCATGAAGAAATTGTGTTTTTTGAGGAAAATATTTCAGGATTTTTCTCCATATAATGGACTGATAGAGGGGGCCATAATAAGTCTTGAAATTTAGTTATGTTAAAAATCAAATTATTCTTCTAAGCTTTGGAGTCAAAAAGGTTGAGAACCATTTTTCAAAAGTCCACAGGCTCATATTTGGTGTATTCGATTTTCTAAATTCTCAAAACAAAGCTGACCTTTCGCTGCTTGTGTTCAAGTTACCCAGAGAACAGTTCTGTGTTTGTGGTTATTTGATGTGTTATGATTATTGTCCCAGAACGTGCCATCCTATAACCACAGGGATGTGTTTTAACGTGAGGCTAAGCTAAAGGTCTCAGTTTTGATGGTACTGGTCAGAGGGTCAAGCAGTGGTCTCGCTCTGGTTCTTTCTTGTTGGTTGGCTTTCATGTTGAAAGGCCAGGGCTCATGGGATAAAGCTTCAAAGGCCCTGTAAATCTTTTAATGGCCATTAAATATACAAAAGACAGTTGAAAGTAGGCTATTTTATAGCCTAGAACATTTCATTCCACTCAAAAGAGATTTTTTATAAGCTCTCCACAATACTTATCAAAGGAAAGCAGTTTGAAGTAGAAGACGTGTTTTTTAGCACTGCTTCAATTTATCACATTGTTACAAATTCACAACTCTTGTATGGTTCTGTATTTTAGTCATTTTTGCCAGTTTTATGTTTATGTAAATGAAAGGGGAATGGGAGTAAGAAATGGCAGAAATTACACTCATGTTACTGACCACTAAGCCATGGCTTTGACAGCAGATTGTGTTTTGTTGTAGTTCAAATGTTGTTGCTTTGTCCAGTTACCGGGTTGTGTATATAAGATGATGAATCAATGTCTGGCTGTGGTTTCAGGCTGGTATGAAGGTGAGCGTCTGCGAGATGGAGAGAGGGGCTGGTTCCTTGCCGAGTGTGCCGAACGCATCACCTGTCAGGCAACCATCGAGAAGAACATGGAGAGGATGGACCGCCTGCAAGGCCTAGAGACCAACGTCTGAGGCCTTTTTTTTTTAATTCTTCCTCCTTCTTAAGAACGCACAGTATATGAAGACTGGATAAATCTAACCACTATAAAGCAGGAACAACTTTAGTAGCTTCAAAAGGTGATACAAAGAACAAATATACACCATATGTTTTATCCAATAGCTTTTATGTGATTATAAACTGAGCTCAGGGCTCATTTTGTGGACTTGTTTAACGTGAAGGAAAGTTTAATAGCAGCACAGAGATGTTCACTCACTTGTTCACTCTTTGAATTGACTCAGGGAAAATGTAAACATGAATTATGCCAAATGTAAATATGTATTAGATCGTTTGTAAACTTTCATAATCAGCATATCAATTTATTTTTTGAGATTCTTTTTGTACATTGATATGTTTCACTGTTATTATATATCCCTTAACCTGTGTGTATATAGTGAGATTAAGAATGTAAGTCCTCTATACACAGGATTGTATCATGGCAAATTTAATGAATTACTGTAAAGAAAAGCATACAATAACTCAAGCCAATGGTAAAATAATAATAAAAAAAAAAGTGACCAAAAAGCCGTTACTTATTTCTGACGCAATAGGTATTTACTCAAACACCTACAAGTACTGATAAAGAGTATTATTGCGTTTACATACAGCTGACACAGATCACTTTTCTATTACAGCTGAATGTCATTTAAATAAATAAGCTCTTATTGGTTGGTGCTCATTGGCTGCCCCTCCTGGGGCCTCCAGCAGGGGTTTCCTGTGTTGTGATGAGGTCGATTATAGCGGAGAGAACAGCACAATCTTTAGACCCCTGGTCATTCCAGACTACAGGACGTGGACTCTTTATCTTCTCCTCCAGTAACACATCCAGCTCCTTCCTCAGGTCCTAAATTAAAACGAATAAATTTGACATATAACTGAAACTGCAAAGTTAAAACCAGGGTTGGGAGATAACGTAATATTTAAAATACAAAATATGAGTAACTGTATTTCAATACAGTTACATTTTGAATGGGCGGTATCAAATTACAGGTATATCCGAAAAGTATTTTAGATTACCAAAGTGGTTACTTTAAATGTTAAAATTAAATAAATGACATTTAAGATTCAATGTAAACTGTAATGGCAGTTCTGCTCATAAGTTTCATACTTCTTGCAGAACATGCAAAATTGTAAAAATTTTAACAAAATAAGAGAAATAATAAAATGCATGCTTATTGCATGTTATATTTTAGCTATTTCATATAACATGTTTACATACACTACACAGGACAAAATAATAGAATTTATAAAAATTGCCCTTGAATCCTTGAATTCTAACTGTCTATCATTACCTGGATAATCCTTCTAATTTTTTTGTTTTTTGCCAAAAATAATTAGGATATTAAGTAAAGATCATGTTCCATGAAGATATTTTGTAAATTTTCTGTAAATTTACATTAAATTTTCAATGTAAACCTTATTTATTCAGCTTGATGTATGAATCTCAATTTAAAATACTGGTTTTGTGGTCCAGCGTCACTAATTATTATTAAGATCTTATCTCTCTTTTTTTTTTTTTTTTTAGTACTGCCCTTCAGAAGCTAATGCATGTTTTCCAGAAGACAAAATATGCACAATTGACCTTGTTCATCCAATTCAAAACGTTTACACAGCCCGGCTCGTAAAACATTGAAGCATTAAGCATCCGTAATTTTTTTTTTATTTTTTTATTTTATTTTATTTTAAGTTTGTCTGCCCTAAGAACTATTGTGGAAAACTGATGTGCAAATATGCAGTGGAAAAGCAAGTGTTATGTTTGGTGTATGTTATTTTTCTTTGGAAGACCCTTTTTGTTAGATACCTTAGTAAAATTTAGATCAAGTTACATAACTTGTGAAAAATAACAAAACAGGCTACAAATTTTTTTTCTACAAAAATTGTATTTTGTAATCCGTAGTGAAATACTTTTTAAAAAGAAACCTTCCAAACCCTAGTTAACGCACACCTTGACAAGGTGAGCAATGCGTGCCGGGGACTGAAACACAATCCACTCGTCCACTGCGATTGTCTCTTGGTCCTGGTCCCTCTGGATGGAAATATCCCCTCCAAAAAACAACAAGGAAAATGGAGACACTTCGGTGCAGTCATAGAGAAAGATCTTTAGAAAAAGGACAAAAATAGGTAAATTACAGAAGTCAGAATTTTTTTTTTTTAATCCAGACCTACTGTAAAAACACTATTTACTACATACAATTCATCCAATTGGTTTAAGTCAATAAAGTAGTTACAACATAAGACAGACAAAAAAAAAAATAAAAAAAAATAAAATAAAATAATAATAATAATAATAATCTCAAAAGGCTGAAGCCTCTGAAAGGAAATTATATTAAATGTAAATGTCATTTTCTTCACTCTGCCAGTGTTTTCTGCATTGCTATGCAGGAGCGCCACAACTGCTGAGAAAGAAAGACTACGCAAAGACTAAAATTACAAATTTTTGTTTTACAATATTAATAATAGCATAATTTGTCTGTCAAGTCATTTAATCAACATAACAATAAATCACTGTTATCAAGAGACAAAAGCCATAAAAAATAAAATGATCATAGAGAGTATTCATGTATACTCTGATGACTGTGTCATGGTCAGCAACAAGTTGACCTTAATAATTAAGAATTATAAGGAAACATTACTTGGTTAAACCACTTGCTGTGTTACACCGTATTAAACATCCACTTCTATAAAAACTAAATCCAGAATAAATTGCATTTCAGACTGTTTCTTAGACCTTGCCATGTGCTTTAAACTAATCGTCACTGACCAGCCTTGTTGATCAGACATCAAGCATTACTGAGAATGTTGTTTGTACTTTTGTGAAACTCGGAATGGTGCACAGGACAGGACAGGACAGGACAGGACAGGACAGTCCAGTCCAATCTGCATCACTGTGACAGAACTGCACCAAAGTTAATTTTGTTTTCTGGTAAAAACAGCTGCAGGCATATCTGTGTGTGTGTGTGTGTGTGTGTGTTTGTGTTTGTGTTTGTGTAAGACTCAATGAGTATGTTGAGATGCCAGAAATGGCACTCCTCGATTCAGCAAGGAGCTTTGATCTCTTTTGAGAGGATGTCAGTTAAAAGGCACACAGAAACTGAATAAAATATGGACTTAATTTGCAAACCCACGTCCTCTCTCGCAACTAAACAGAACGCTTCAACAATATGATATACAGTAGTCCTTCCCTTTGAAATGAATGAAAGAACACACTGTATTATGAGTGCATGTGTGTTTAAAAGGGACAATTTTGTTAGTTAAGATGATAAAACCTCACTTTGGGGTAAACTAAAAATGTACGTACACTGGTGGTCTTCATCTTCAGGTGATAAATGAGCCATGTGTAGTGGAACCGAGTTTCCTCTGCATTGACAGATTTAGGGTGGATACAAACTTTCCCTTCAGCCTTAGTATACACCTTCACTGGCCTGCAAAAACAATTTCAAGATTAAATTTTCCAAAATTATGTCATTTTACAGATAAAGCCAGCCAAACAATGAACCTGATTGAAAGCTTGCACACAATTTTAGTACATTTCTTCTCAGAGATTGCTTTGACATTATTTAAATGTGGGTCTATGGTGGGGCTATAATTTCAGATTTGCCCCTGCCTAAGTATCCTAAAAAAAAAAAAAATTGCTAGAATTACTTTTGCTGAATTGGACCTAAACTGCCCACTTATGAATGAATAAAGGAATGAAACAGTAGTACCTGCCAACAATCACTTGTAATCTGAACTTGTAAGTGGAAATGCTGTTGAATGCTGGTGATTTCATGAAATAATCTGTACTTATTTTGTACAGAAATTCTGATCACAGACTTAAGCCAGGCTCACACTACAGGATTTTTAGACCGATTTTGACCCGATTTTCCTCTCCAGAGAATCGGAGCAAAAATATTGTCGAGCACCTCGATCCGTACCAATCATGATTTTGTCTGAGCTATGAAAAATTAAAGAATTCATATTTTCTTATTTTATTTGTATTATCTTATTTTACTGGATAGAATAAGAACGTTTTAGGCTAAATTTCAATTTAAGTCCCATATCCTCGCGAGTCGTGACTCATCAACTTGTGACAGAGAGGACTCTCTTTTCATTATTTTCTGACTTTAACTGTTCGGCTACATCAGAAACAAGTTTCTCAGTTATGAGGAGAACAGTAAACTGGCTCCGATCTTCAATGGCATGGGACAGATTCTCAAAACTTTCTCTACTGCACACAGAGAGCGATTTGACTGAAAATTTATCAGAGATAGCGAAAGAAAGAATTCGGTAAACAAAAAAATAAAATAAATAAATAAATAAAATAATAAGAGGCGGCTTTTCTGCTAGGGATGTGATGGTGACAGTTGCATGTTACTTTGGATTTTAGTGGCGATTTGGCGTCAAGCAAATGTTAATTTTTAGCTCGTCCTTAAACCAGGTACTGGTAGCTTTGGCACTGTGTGCAGGTGCCAAGTCCTGTTGGAAAATGAAATCTGCATCTCCATAAAGTTGGAGCAGCAGGAAGCATGAAGTGCTCTAAAACGTCCTGGTATACAGCTACGTTGACTGTGGACCTCAGAAAACCCAGTGGACCAACACCAGCAGATGACATGGCACCCCAAACCATCACTGACTGTGGAAACTTTACACTGGACCTCAAGCAACGTGGATTCTATGCCCCTCCTCTCTTCCTCCAGACTCTGGGACCCTGATTTCCAAAGGAAATGCAAAATTTACTTTCATCAGAGAACATAACTTTGGACCACTCAGCAGCAGTCCAGTCCTTTTTGTCTTTAGCCCAGACGAGACGCTTCTGACGCTGTCTGTTGTTCAAGAGTGGCTTGACACAAGGAATGCGACAGCTGAAACCCATGTCTTGCATACGTCTGTGCGTAGTGGTTCTTGAAGCACTGACTCCAGCTGCAGTCCACTCTTTGTGAATCTCCCCCACATTTTTGAATGGGTTTTGTTTCACAGTTCTCTCCAGGGTGCGGTTATCCCTATTGCTTGTACACTGTTTTCTACCACATCTTTTCCTTCCCTTCGCCTCTCTATTAATGTGCTTGGACACAGAGCTCTGTGAACAGCCAGCCTCTTTTGCAATGACCTTTTGTGTCTTGCCCTACTTGTGCAAGGTGTCAATGGTCATCTTTTGGACAACTGTCAAATCAGCAGTCTTCCCCATGATTGTGTAGCCTACAGAACTAGACAGAGACCATTTAAAGGCCTTTGCAGGTGTTTTGAGTTAATTAGCTGATTAAAGTGTGGCACCAGGTGTCTTCAATACTGAACCTTTTCACAATATTCTAATTTTCATTAGTTGTCAGTTATAATCATCAAAATTAAAAGAAATAAACACTTGAAATATATCAGTCTGTGTGGAATGAATGTATACATTATACAAGTTTCACTTCTTGAATGGAATTAGTGAAATAAATCAACTTTTTGAAGATTCTCTAATTATATGACCAGCACCTGTATGTCTAGGCTAATATAAAATAACAAATAACGTAGGCTACATAAAGTTTAAACACTGTGGAACCAAATAAGAAACGTAGAACATTTATTAGCAAAACGAATAAGAAAGAAATTACACAAAGTTTAAATAAAGTAAAAATCAGCACGCTGTAGAACCAAATAAATAAGAAACAAATGTTCAAAAAAAACATCCAAAATCACCACAGATAAACAGCAAAAGTCAACAGGTTTTTCAAAATGAAAAAATGTTGCCAAACATGAGCTTTTGCGTTTCATTTCTAAACTAAATCTTCCACCATCGTCTTGTCTGTTTCAACTGACCACACTCTTTTTACTCTTTGTACAGCAGTCATTGTTCATTCTAAATATATTCTACATTAAAATACGTTACATAAATACAGTGCCCTCCACTAATATTGGCACCCTTGGTAAATATGAGCAAAGGTGGCTGTAAGAATAAATCTGCACTGCACCTTTTAATCTTTCATTCAAAAAATTCACAATATTCTATTTAAGTAAAACCATGGAAAGCAGGGGGGAAAATCTCTTTATGAAATAAATGTTTTTCTGTAGATGAACTACAGAACTACAGTTGACCACAATTATTGGCACCCAATTATTGCAATGTCTTTTATTCAAGATAACAGCTCTGTGTTTTCTTCTTTAATGCCTGAAGAGTTTGGAGAACACCTGACAAGAGATCAGAGACCATTCCTTCATACAGAAACTCTTCAGATCCTTTAGTTTCCCAGCTCCATGCTGGTGCTTCTTCTTTTCAGTTCACCTCACGCATTTTCTATAGGGTTCAGGTCAGGCAACTGGGATGGCCATGGCAGAAGCTTCATTTTATGCTCAGTGACACATTTTTGTGTTGATTTTGATGTTTGATTTGGATCACTGTCCTGATGGAAGATCCAACCACAGCTCATTATAGAACTTCTAACAGATGCAGTCAGGTTTACATTTTTTATCTGTTGGTATTTGCTAGAATCCATGATGCCATGTATCTGAACAAGATGTCCAGGACCTCTGGCAGGAAAATAAGCCCACAACATTAAAGATCCAGCAGTATATTTAACCGTGGGCATGGGGTACTTTTTGTACCAAACCTATCTTGAGTGTTTGCTGCCAGAAAGCTCTTTTTTTTAGTTTCATCTGACCACAGAAGTCATTCCCATTTGAAATTCAAGTTGTGTCTAACAACTGAATATGCTGGAGTTTGTTTTTGGATGAGCAAGGAGGATTTTTCTTAAAACCCTCCTGAACAACATGTGGTGACATAGGGGCTGTTTGAATTTAGTCTTTTGGCCCCAAGACTCAACTAATCTCTGCAATTCTCCTACTGTGATCCTTGGAGAGTCTTTGGACACTTAAACTCTCCTCCTCACCATGCATTAGGACGATATAGAGACACATCCTTTTCCAGGCAGATTTGTAACATCTTCAGTTGATTGGAATTTTTAATTATTGTCCTAATGATGGAAATTGGGATTTTCAATGCTTTAGCTCTTTTCTTACAGCCACTTTCTATTTTGTGAAGCTCAACAATCTTGTTCTGCACATCAGAACTATATTATTTGGTTTTATTCCTTGTGATGGATGATTAAGGAAATTTGGCCTTTGTGCTCCTCATATTTATAATCCTGTGAAACAGGAAGTTATTGCTGGACAATATCATACTCCTAGTCATTCTAGTGGGCTAAATAAATGCAAATATGAATGGGAATATACTTCAGAGATATTTTACTCATTATAATTTCTAAGGGTGCCAATAATTGTGCCCAACATGCATATGAGAAAAACATTTATTTCATAACGTAAGTTTACCCCCACTTTTAATTGTTTTACTTCAATGAAAGGTTAGCATTTTGTGAATTTTTTGAATGTAAGATCATAAAGATAAACAAAGCAGATCTATTTTCATAGCCGTCTTTGCTCATATTTACCAAAGGGTGCCAATATTAGTGGAGGGCACTGTATATGAATATATATTTATGTATATATATATATATATACATAGAACATATGGGCTAAAAAAACAGTGCTGTTGGCTAGATCCTGTAGTGTGAGCCCAGTTAGATTACCATTAAAGTTTTGGGTAAACTAAATTCTATACCTATGCACTTTCTCTTCTTCACATAATCCTAGAAAAAAAAAAAAAAAAGAAAGAAAAAAAAAAAAAAAGAAAAAAGCACACCTGTTTTCAAAATTGATAACAGAAGACATGTTTCTTCAGAAAAATCATTTTTGAAAGTGAAGACTGAAGACTGGAGTAATTGCTGCTGAAAAGTTAGATTTGCCATTACAGGAATAAATAACATTTCAAAATGCATTGAAATAAAAAGCAGTTTATATAAATTGTAATATTTCACAATACTACTGTATTTACTGTATTTTTGATTACATAAATGCAGCCTTGGTGTATTTTCAAATTTTGGAACGGCAAAAATTTCTTTTATGAAATATAAAAATTATGGTAGACTTTACACTGACAGACAAAAGTATGGCTTGCGAGACTAAATGGAGTAACTCATGAATATTTCAATCCAGCACCAGAGAAACTAGACAAAAGCTTCAGTGTGACAATTCACATGCATAGTGGCACAGCTGCCTATCTGTACACATTCAATGAGGATCTGCTTCTGCAGTATAACTCATATAAAGCTGTGTTGTGCATAATCAGTTGAATAGAGAGCAGTAACAAATGGAGCAAGGCTGAATGTAAAGGTCTGAATTTCAAACAGAACAGGATAAGGATAATGGACAAAATGAGGCTGAATGGAAGCCATGTGAAAAATTGACAGATTGAGTGGCGTGAACAAGGTGCACAGTGCTGGGGCCGTCAAAGAGCGCTGATGCACTCTGTGCGCAAAAATTGAAATCAAAATATTCCTGAAAGACTAGGGTGACCAGTTAGTTATTGCTCTGTTGCAGGACAGTAGATGTGATTTTGCGAGACAAAATCACAATCAAACAGTAATCACATGGTATTGTAATTTCATGGAAAAAAAAAAAATGCTTGCATTTTGCAGGACACAGGGTCAAAGCTCACAAGTTCAGGACTAGTAAGGACTTAGTAGAAAACACCACATCACTTACCACCACCACTGACATGGCTAATAACTGAGCCAGACAAAAACTAGCCTCAATATCAGCGATCATCTTTTCTGCCCTTTATCTTTCACAACAGAACAAAAGTCTGTGAAGATGTCTTAATTGGGATTGCGCCAGCAAGTCAGTAAGTATGAGCTGAATCAATGAGATGAAGAATGGAGGCCACATAATCAGAAACAAACAAAAACACAAGCAATAGGAGTAATAGCTGCGACTTACATTGGTCTCTTCTTATGACTGGGGCGAATCTTGGCCACTTTAGGGTACAGACCTGCTACGATCACCGCCTTAATCAGCTTCTCATTCTCTGAGTAACATAAACAAGGAACGTCAAAATATGAAGTGGGACATGGACAACACAGAGCAGACAGAAAGATTTTGGTGGTGCTTGTTCTAAATGATTTGGAGGTATTAATTTCTGGATGGTTACTTACTACCTAAGTAAAAAGATGGCACCAATTTGTTAACATTATAGGGTTCAAGAGTTATATATATATATATATATATATATATATATATTTTTTTTTTTTTAAATGTTACAATGTTTCCCGAGGTGCACAATGTTACAATGTTTACAAAGTTAATGGAATTTTTACACCAAAAATGGCTACCATTTAAAAAAAAAAAAAAAAGTCCAATTTCTACCCACTGCTTGGTACAGCAATTCATAAGCTTAATAAATTAGATTTAGAGAGTTTGATGTTTCCTCATTCAAAGTATCATTCACAGTCTGTTGGTCGCATAACTGCAGTGATATCACCACTGCAGATAGATTTCTGCACTCTCACGAATGACAACAGCATTGTTTATAATGGAAGTTTTAGCAAGAGTGCAGAAGTCAGTCACTAAACTGAAGTGATTGACAGGTTCAACAGTTACAAAGGCGTGTAATGTTGCATTTTGAATACAATGACCTCTTATATGGTCGAAAGATCAGGCAAAAATCAACCGCTTAATTCATGTCCCCTTTGATTGCATTAGGCATCATGAACTAACAATAAACCATACTTTAACTGTAGTAATGTTCATTTTTACATATATTAACATTTCATAAATTTACAACAGTTACGAACAAATTAATTAACCATGGACAATAGTATAAAATTAACGTAGATCATTATGCATTGTACAGTGAATATGCCAAATGCATTAAATAATGTTATCACATATTTGTAAAGTGTTACTATGTATTTAACAAATGTTTTTAACATCATGTTTTGATTTTTTACTTAGAAAAGTAATAGCTCATCTCTTTTCAAAGACAGGCTATCAAAATCAGCACACCTAGACTGCTGAAATTTTTAAAGGTACCAGTGGTAATGGCAGTCAAAATAAAAAAAAACAGACAGCCGTGTAAGCAAGTGGACTGCTGGAATAATGGACAAATAGTTAGTTAGGCAGGTAAGTGTGCAGAAAGTCAGTGTTACCTGAGTTGATGTTAGAGCTGGGATCTTTAGGGTCCTTACTATTCACAAAGCCAGCTGCCAAAAGATGCTCTGCAAACTGACCTTTCATATTCTGAAGCATCTGGTGGGAATGAGCAAAATAGGTTTTCATTCAAGCACACAGTAAAGCATGTAAACTTCACATTTTTGTTTACCTAATGTTTGATTTGTGGAGAGTGAAGACTGACCTGTAGCGTGTTTGCAGAAAGGAAGTTTTCCCAGCAGTATTCCTTCTCAAACCTGCTGCCCTGTTTCTTAGCATCCTCCCAGCCCTACAAAATACACACCAAATAAATAAACCAAACAAAAAAACACCCCACCCCCACCCTTAACATCTAAGAGTGATTTCTTAATTAAGATAAACTCTTTAGGACTTACCCAAAATGCATTGACAAGAGTGAGATGATCACTTCTAGAGTTCCGGGAGAGCAATTTCTTTCTGTGGTCCGCAATCTTCTCCTTTCCCTGAGATAAATGAATCCATCAGTCAAACAAGCCCTTATTTGAAAACACCCTCTGGGACTGCTCTAAATGCTCTGGGGGGATTGATGATTGGTGGGTGTAGCACATATGTTCATGTAAAAGGGTGTGTTTGTACCAGTGGTATGAAGAAGGGATCTTTAAAACTAAGGCTGGCTGCAATGGTGAGTGCAGGATCCAAACAGCCCAGAAGAGCCCCAAACAGAATCATTTTTCCTATGTGAGGCTCTACAGGCATACGGGCAAGATGAAATCCTAATGGAGTTAACTCTTCATTCCGGTCCAGAGCATTCTACAAGACATAAAAGAGAAAAGGTTGGCTTTTAAAACAGACATATTTTAAATGGTGTGCTTCTTTAGTCATTACACCTCTTAATTACACAGCCTTCTGGAATACCTGATTCTGATCAACCACAGCATGACACTGTTAAATAATAACATTGGCATAATAAGAGTATAATGGACTATTGTCTCAGGCTATTCATTTCCCATGTCCATGTGTTTCATGCCTCTTACAACACTCTGCTGACTTTATTCTTACATAAAATACGTTCAACTCAAATCAATATTTCATGTCCATTTAATTAGTGAACTGGCAATAAGTTTTTCCAGGGAACCTTCAAGTCAGGGTTTATTTTGTGACAATGACTTTGGATTATGTCTTGACTAGTTTGCAATGCTCAAAGTAATCTTTCATGTCCATTTAATTTATTCGATAAGTAGCCATGTAGCTGCTTCGTTCTGGTTTCCTGATTACCCAATTTATTTTACGGTAATTGCAGACTGTAAATTATTCCTTACTTATTTATTAATTCAACCCTCTTTTTCAGTTCCATCAGTTATTCTTCCTTTAAATCACTTTGTCATCTTACCAGGTCCACCAGGTGTGTGATGGCCAGCTCTATCGCTTTGTCTGACGGGGGGTCCATCGTTTTTCGCAGGAAAGACGCAATGGGTCCCAACTTTAGAATCTGACATAAAAAATATATAAAAAAAAGAAAGAGAAATAGACCACACTCTTATAAAATCTTCTCACAATTTAAGCAGACAAATGATTATATAAGTATTATAAGATGAACCCCAAAGCTTTGTGCACATAAATGAGTGTGAATATTCATTGGTGTCCGCTGTACTGCTGAGCATCAGAGAGAACTGGGACTGGGCAGCCATGCCGAGGTGAAAATAAGCAGTAATTGACACAGCTAAAAGGCCTCGTTACACGATTACACTGCCTCTCAGATACAATGACAGTGATTAATGTCCCTTTTAAACCATTAGTTTGTTTGTGTGCTCGCTTATTATAGTCACCGGAGACTATCTGTGAAACCTATGCGTTCAGGCCCCATTAGAGCCACACAGATCCAGCGCAAAGAGGTTGAGTGTGTGTGTGTGTGTGTGCTGGAGAGCATGAATGAGTCACCGGTGGAAATGTTCAGTCCAATTTCCTGAAACCACAGCAGTGAGAAGTTCTCTCTCTGAGAATTGCCAACAAGCATGATTCTTAAGCATTTTAACAGTATACACAAATACTGCTGAGACCAAACCTGTGCAGTGTGACTCAAACATATCTAGATCGATAGATACTTTTATTGATCTCGGAGGAGAAATTCAACCATGCATTTTTGTGAATGTAGTTTGCTAAGAAACGCCCAGACTTAACGTCCAAATTAATACCTTTATTTGCAAGCAAAGCTCTTCCAGTGGAGTGCGTTGGATCTCAGGTAGCTGGTAGTTATCCAGGAGACTGGCCCTCAGTCCATTATACAGGTGATAGCATTTCCCAGGAGACACTCTGCCCAGACACACACACAAAACAAACAACACAGAGGAAACAATGTCATAATGCTTCCATTAGGAAAGTCTGTTTGATGAATGCAAATTGCTACTGGCTAAATGTATTTGAGAATTCAGGCCTGTAGTTTAGACTTATATTATTCATTTAGCAGACATCATCACTGAAGTGACTCACCTATACTCTACATTAAAATTCAATCATACTACATTAAACTGAAATCCTTGGTATTTTGTTATATTTAATTAACATTGTATTTCATTTGAATGAGGTCAGATGACTCTTCCAATCCAAGGTGGGGGAAGGAGAAAAATAAAGGTAACAAAGTTAGACAGGAAGGAAGGAATTAGGGTAGATATCAAGAAGCATGAAAAACAGGAAGGAAGAAAGAAAGGAAACTAGATATTAAGGAGGAAAACAGGAAGGGAAAGGCAAACTAGGAAAAAAGGAAGACAGATTGGCAAAAAATAAGTTATGAAGAAGATATGAAGGTAGGAAAACAGGATATGAAGGCAGGAAGATAGGATATGAAGGCAGGAAATGAGGGAAGCAAGGAAGATACTAGGGTAGATACAAAGGAAGGAAGGAAAGAAGGAATCTAGATATGAAGAAAAAAGAAATGTAGACAGGAAGGATGATACAGGCAGGAAGGAAGGTAGACAGGAAGGAACAGAAAGCCTTTTTTTTTTTTTTTTTTTTTTTTCAACATATTGGCCAGCCTAAGCTGCTATCGTGGATCAAATTTTACGCCAACACGTCAAAGGTTTGTCTACGCAAGACTAGCCAAAGCTTGCTGATGTGAAAGTCAATTTGCTTTCCCATGAATAATGCAGTGCTATGAAGTTACTGTGGCAACGGAGCGGTGTGCATGTCAGTGTGTGGATATACACAGGTACAATGAGAGGGGGCATACATTTGGGTGTTTTTGAATGAGTATGAAATTGAAATAGTGTGTCAGAGTCCGTGCTGAGCAGGAGGTTCATGTGACTAGATTCATGTAGAATCTAGTCACTGACTTATTATCCACCCTCTTTTATACAAACACACACACTCTCACTCACCGACAAAAGGCATGAGTCACTGTGCCAATTTAAACCCCAACATGTAGACACCAGACAAAACGCACGCTGCTCTCATTCTCTCTAACACACACACACACACACACACACCTGAAATCAGTTTACTTTGCCATTTCAATACCACGTACACAACACAGTCAGTTTTTTTTTTTTTTTTTACATATATACAAATGCATTATCCATTTACAGTAGACAGAACAAAGTCAGAGAGCCAAACAAGATTTAAGATGTGAGATACTACACATGGTCTTCAACTTCAAAAAAAGCCAAAGATATCTTTTTTTTTTTCACTTTCCTATCAAATGACTGAAATAGCAATGAAGCTATTCAAGGCCACATTTTTTTTCTTTTCTGAGTGGACTTTTAAATAAATAAAAAAATTTTTTTAAAAAAAATACAGTGAATCCTTGAGAAAAGCAGTCTCAGCTCAGAGATACTGTATACAGAGGACAGATAGACCTTTCATGAACTTGCATACTAGACATGAATAAAAAAAAAGAAAAGAGTAAGACTAATTAGGGTTTGTTCACATCATTTTATAATATTATATATACCAAAAATGACATGACCTATTTTGCAGAACACAAAATGACAAGAGGTCATTTTGTTCAGAGGTCAGTAGTTACAGTTGAGGTCAAAATCAGCAAAGAATCAGGATCATATGAAATGCATGTTATTTTTTATTTAATACTGACCTGAATAAGACATTTTTCATGAAAGACGTCTACATATAGTCCACAAGAGAAATAATAATAATACTAGTTGAATTTATAAAAATGACCCTGTTCAAAACATACACTTGATTCTGAATACTGTGTTGTTACCTGAATGATCCACAGCTGTTTTTTTTTGTTTTGTTTTTTTTTGTGATAGTTGTTCATGAGTCCCTTGTTTGTGCCGAACAGAAAAATCATTCAGGTCCCACAAATTCTTTGGTTTTTCAGCATTTCTGTGTATTTGAACCCTTTCCAACAATGAATGTATGATTTTGAGACTCATCTTTTCACACTGTGGACAACTGAGGAACTCATATGCAACTATTACAGAAAAAAAAATTATGCATTAAGAGCCAGGGGTGTGAAGAGAATGAAGATGTGCACATTTTTCTTATCTTGCCTAAGCATTATATATATATATATATATATATATATATATATATACACATATATATATATATATATATATATATACACACACATATATATATATATATATATACACACACATATATATATATATATATATATATATATATATATATATATATATATATATATATATACACACACACACACATATATATATATATATATATATATATATATATATATATATATATGTGTGTGTGTGTGTGTGTATATATATATATATACACATATATATATATATATATATATATATATATATATATGTGTGTGTGTGTGTGTGTGTATATATATATATATATATATATATATATATATATATATATATATATACATATATATATATATATACATATATATACACACATATATATATATATACATACATACATACATACATATACACACATACATTATATATACATTACCGTTCAAAAGTTTGGGGTCAGTACATTTTTATTGTTTTTTTTTTTTTTTTTTTTTTTTTTTAAGAAATTAATACTTTTATTCACCAAGGATGTATCAAGTTAATAATTAAAAGTTTATTAAAAGTTAATAATAAATAATTTACATTGTTATAAAATATTTATATTTTGAATAAACACTGTACTTTTAAAACTTGTTATTCATGAAAGAATCCTGGAAGAAAAAAAAAAAAAAATAAATAAATAAAATATTTGGCAGCACAACTGTTGATATTATCCAACATTGATCATTCTAATAATAAATCCGCATATTAGAATGATTTCTGAAGGATCATGTGACACTTAAGACTGGAGTAACAGCTGATAAAAATTCAGCTTTTCATCACAGGAATAAATTCTATTTTAAAGTATGTTAAAATAAAAAACATTATTTTATATTGTAAAAACATTTTGCAATATTACTGTTTTTCTATATTTTTAATCAAATAAATGCAGCCTTGATGAGCATAAGAGACTTCTTTAAAGACTATTACAAGTCTTACTGACCCCAAACTTTTGAACGGCAGTGTATATATATATGGTATATATGGTATTTAAGGTTTTTATTTTATAAATAATTTATCCGAGATTAAATCTAACTTTTATTTTAATGGTTTGTCGTGAAGATATTGTGTCGTGAGAAGGCAGATGCTGAAACACAGTTAGTGTCAGTGAGTTTGAGTAGTAAACAAAACTATGCCACTCTTTCACACAGAGAGCATGCAGACTTATTAGCAACATGAACTGACTGGCTATTGTCATGTTTTTTTCATATTAAGTAAAAATGTCCAGAGCTTATCGTTATAAACATTTATTGTGATCTCAGTATAAAACTGCTTATCTGCCAGCCCTACATACATAGTTGTCAAATAAAATTAATTATATTGTGATTTGTATTTATCTGTCTATCTGTCTATCTATCTATCTATCTATCTATCTATCTATCTATCTATCTATATATATATATATATAAATACATTTTATTTCCTTCACTGTGGAAATACTGCAAAAACAGTGTGATCTGCAAAGAAATTAGAAAAAGAAAATAAAAGTTTTTTTTTTTTTTTTTAACAGCATTCCTGTGATTCAAGCATACACTGCATATCCTGAGAGGTTTGACATTCTTCTACAGGCTGCAATTTCTCCAACTGAAATTGGTTTTGATACTTGTGAATGGATTGAGGAAGAGCTACTGATATATGGAAGGAATAACAAATAAAAGAGAATAAATGATAAGAGTGAAAGGAGAAGAAATATCTGTACCTGCCAGCACGGCCCTTCCTCTGTTTGGCATTGGCTAAGCTCACCCACTCTGCTGTCATGGTCCTAATATTGTTCTGGGTGTCAAAATGAGTTTCTTTAATCTTCCCTCCATCTATCACATACACAACATCATCTATCGTGATGCTGAAAGAGACAGAGGTTAAAAGTTAGAGAATTATTACAACATATTAATGAAATCACAGAAGCAGAGGACAAAAATATCCACTGAAGACGACAAAATCAAAACTGGTCATATCCCTGGTCATGATTTATCAGTTCACATTATTCTAAGAGCAATATAATGTTTGCAGTCAAAATTATAACTTTCTTGGAAACTTTTCTGTTGCTGTAACAAAGGCTAATATATCACCATCCCCCAAGAATCCAATCAAATTCCATTAACATAACCTCCCCCTCACAATGACAGATTAATTGATCAAATCAATTCCTCATGAACAAAATCAAGCCCCCTACTACATTTTGTATTATTTGAGAAGCCATTTTCTCAGATATACTTAAAAATAAGGGAAAATGCTCAAAATTACAGTTTCATACTGACTAACCAAAGTTATATAACGGAAGTTAAACACTTAGTAAGTGATTCTTGTGTTAATGTATATGAAGTACAGTTTATTGCCCCAAACACCTCAATTTATTTTTTATTGTTTTCATTTTAATAGGAATCCACTACGGGTGTAACAGTTCACAAAAAACATGGTTCGGTTCGATACGACACAGCGGTGTCACAGTGGTTTGGTATTTGTTTTTTTGTTTTACTTTGAACAATGCAGTGTGCTGAACAACTGTCACATCTCAGATCAGTGGAAGTGTAACTAATATATTTATATTAGGCCTATAGCATGGTGTATTTGTATTTGTTTTGTTAAATGAAACATTCTATGTTTAATATAAGGGAGTTTGAATTGAAAGTAAAATGTGCACATGCATTTACAAGCTATTTAAAAGCAAATAAAAGCGAGTAAAGAGGGAAAACTCTATCACTCCACCACACCATAACAACCTGCCTTGTTGAGCACAGTTGCACTGAGAACATTATATTTCACACACTTTAAGCTTTTATTTTCCAAATAGGATTAGTCCAATGAATCAAATCGTTCGGTACGTAATGAAAAGGAAAAGCCTCAAAAGCCTTGTACAGAATGGTTCGATACAAATACGTGTATCTTTACATCCCTAGAATCCACACAATCTGGAATTCTGCATTTTGTGGTTACGCAAATTGGACATGTTGATCAGCAGAAAGCTTCTTGGTTCGAAAGTGACCTCTGTATGAAAGTTGCTTTGTGCCACACTATTGACAATAAATTTCAATGTGACTGTGCACTGTTTTTTTTTTTTTTCCACCATCTTCTGAGTATCCCTCAATCTATTCGTTATCAACAATATAACAAGAAAAAAAGACAATAGTAAAATGTGTTTTCTAATTATTTATATAAGTGACCAGGGGTATGTAATAGAGTGAATATTTTATGCTGAAGAATAATGAACGTCTGACATCTCATGAAGTGTAATTCACCTTTAAAGGTGGGAATAATAAATAATAACTGTGATGATATTAATATAATAATACATCAAAGTATACAAAGTATCAACAAGCACATCTTGACATGGCTCAGTGTTTTACTGCACAGCAAGTATGTAATCAAATATTAGTCTCACTTGGAGGATCTGATGAAGTAGCTGTCAGCAAACAAAATACTGATTTTGAAGATGAACATATCAAATGGTTCAGATCCCAAATATAACCCAGATTTCTGAATGCAAATTCCAACAAAGAAATACACTTTATTTTATTTTAAAACAGATGCCAAAATATCGGGACAACTGTATACTATTTGTATACTATACTAACTAGATCCACACTAGTTAAATATACATTTTTCCGCTTGGCTCGAATATGTGCTAATGACAGCCGAAACATTCATGTTTTTAAGGGTTAAATGAGTATGCCAATGGTGCCGTCAAAAGAGTTGAACATGTATTGAATCCTAAATATTAATGTAAATGCAATGTGATTGCAGTTTAATCTTGTCTGTATGAAAACATTTCAGAACCACGCATAAGATGAAATAAGTTGACAAAGCTGACATAACTGTAATGAATCTCTAATAGCTGATAAGTGTAACACCATTATAGACTCCAGATGTTTATTTCCAGAGACCAAACATTTCAGTAGCAGAACAGCCTGATGATACTGAGTGCAATTAAAAAGTGATTCACTCATGAATTTATTTATGAAACCCCACCAAATTCTGGATGCTTTCAACTCTTTGAGTTTGTTTGTACAGACGATGCTTGAAGCTTTTTTTTTTTTTAAAGCTGTGTGCTAGTCAGTTGAGTTTTAATTAGCTGGCTCGAATGCCACTTGGCCATTGCATGGTTTCAACTTTTAGCACAGTGTTAATTATTCATTATCAAACAAAACTGACAAATGCTTTTTTTTTAAATCTAGACAGAGATTCATCATACAGTATAAGAGACAGAAAAGCAGAAAACACACATACAGAAAAGCATTTGTACAATCATGAGCACACACCCACACACCCACACACACACACACACACACTCAAACCCACCTGGTTTCTGCGATGTTGGTAGCGATCACAATCTTGCGCACTCCTGGGGGTGGCTTTTTGAACACCTTAGGAGAGAGAAGCAAAGTGTCATTCATAAACATAATAGCACTATTGAAAGTCTGAGGCACTGGACTTTACATGGAGCTTAGCGAATTCAATTCAGCAGTCAGATGGGAGAGAGAGAGATCGCATTTGTGAGCTGTTGTGGGAGGCAGAGAGCTTGCCACAGCTGTCTACACTTACCTGAGTCTGAGACACTGTGGGCATCAAAGAGTGGAGGGGGATGATGATAAACCGATCTGAAAGCGAGCCGAGATTTGAGCAAGTCAGAACACAAGGTGCTGTGGCCGCTAGCATACATGTATTTGTTAATTCTGCATAAAGACAAATGGAACAACAAAAGACGTTCCTAGAACAACCAACCCCATACACTATAAGTAAATCACTCATATATGCAATTAAATTTCATACTATGCAACTAAATAATAACATTTTATCTTTCCGTTTTTACAACACACTATTCTCATTAATACCAATGGATTTGCAGCATTCTCTTGATGCACCGTGAACTCTAGCGTACAAACACTTACTGTTCCCTGGCTTAAAGTGCTCTCTCTTTCTCTTTTATGCACACAGAGAAAAAATGCGAGAGGCTTATTTACCTTGTAGAATTGAGGCACTGCATGTAAATAGCAATTTTTTTCCCCTTCTCAAAATGACAGGAAAGTTTGTTTGGAATGATCAATATTTTAGCCTTTTCACTAACACTCATCTTTCACCATCAATGTTTTGATTTTGATAACAGTTTTCTAGCATACTGCTCAGGTAAAGTCTGGTATGACTCATTCCAGACTCAGCCAAGAAATGTAGAGCTGCAAAAAATTATCTTCATATTTAGTTACAGGTAAACCATCATATAGCAAACAGGTACTAATAGTCTAAAACATATACCTGACTTAAACATCTGGTCAGCCATGAGCAAATCATTCAGGGTGCTGATGGTGTCCCATCCAGGTAGAAACACTAGAATCGCTCCATCCTGAAAGAAAAAGCAGAACAGTTGAAGTTTCATGTGCACATTCTTTTTTCTGAAGTTCAAAAGTTTTGGGTCATTAAGATATTTAAAAGAAATTAATCCTATTATTTTGCAGCAAACTTTTACTATGCATTAAATTGATCAAAAGTTAGACTAATGACATTAATAATGTGACAAAGATTTTTTTTATTTTGAATAAATGCTGTTCTAATAAACTTTCTATTAGTCAAAGAATCCTTAAAAAAAAAAAAAAAAAAAAAAAAAAAATTGTGTCATTTCATTTTGTTCTATATTCATTCATTATTTAATGATTTTATTATTCCATTTAATCATACAATAATTTAAAATAATCATTTAAATAATTTATATACTTATTCCATTGACTGATTTATTGATCATTCTTTTAGTATTATATTTTTCCATTGTTGTTTATTCTTATGATTTTGTGGTTTCAAGTGATACTTGTCCTCTCGAGTAAGAGGTAAGAGAACATCTCCATTTCAAAGATAACACCAGATGTTGTTGTAAAGCAATAATTTTCTATTGATATTGCTTGTGGTGTAAAAGCACTTGTTGGATTTGTGGTTGACAGACAAGAAGTCTGAGCATCAAAACATATGCAAGGTTATTCAATAATTTGTCTTTCTGCTCTTTCCTGGCTGCTGAAAATTCAGCTTGGTCATCACAGAAATAAGTTACATTTTATATTTTGACTATATAGTGCTGCTTGAAAGTCTGTGAACCCTTTATAATTTTCTGTATTTCTGCATAAATATGACCAGACATCAGATTTGCACAAAAGTCTTAAAAATAGACAAAAAGTCTTGCTGTATGGCCCGCTTTTTCTTGAGACTCAGTTCTCATACAGATGTCCTGAATTTCCTTCAGAATTTGTTGGTATAATTAAGAATTAATTTTTCCATCAATGATGGCAAGCCGTCCTGTACCAGATGCAGCAAAACAGGCCCAAACCAATATACTATCACTACCATGTTTCACAGATGGGATAAGTTTCTTATGCTGGAATGCAGTGTTTTCCTTTCTCCAAACATAATGCTTCTCATTTAAACTAAAATGTTCCATTTTGGTCTCATCCGTCTAAAACATTTCTTCAATAGCCCTCTGGCTTGTTCACATGATCTTTAGCAAGCTGCAGACAGCTGCAATTTTCTGTTTGGAGAGCAGAGGCTTTCTCTTGCAACTCTGCCATGCACAGCATGGTTGTTCAGTGTTCTCCTGATGGTGAATTCATTAACATTAACCAATATGAGAAAGGCCTTGCTACATATCTTGATCTTTTGTTGGTCCACTACTCCTGGGGAGGGTAACAATAGTCTTGAATTTCCTCCATTTGAACACAATCTGACTGTGGATTTGTGGAAACCAAACTCTTCAAAGATGGTTTTGTAAACTTTTCTAGATCTTCTTTGTTTGTGCTATGATTCACTTCCACAAATATGATCAGACTATGATAGATCCCTGTTCTCTAAATAAAAGAGGGCAGACACTGACACCTGATAATCATCCCAGTGCACAGATGTGTAACACTAGACTCTCTCTCTCAATAAATGTATTTAAAATTAATAAAACTCTATTTTTGATCAAATAAATGTAGCCTTTGTTAGCATAAAAGACTTTCATTAAAATTGAACATTAAAAACAAAAACTTACCAACAACACCACCACCACCCTAGTGACCGCATAGCATGGCACTACAAACCATGAAGAGCACACTAGCAGCTGCATAGCACCGTGGCAGGCACCCATAACAGCCTAGCATCCCAGGAGCACCACAGCTCAATGTGTCATGTGATTGTTAGCCGCTTAATCCAACCACACAAACTTACTTGCACACAAAGACACCATTAATGAACTCACAATAATGAAGTGTTTTCATTTGGTGTCATTAGGCAAGTTCAGAGAAAATTTCTGACAGTTCTAAAATCACCACAAGCACAAATTTCATTCCCACACTGTGATCTGAGGGGTAATTTCTGTCCTAAATATAGAGCCACCTACCAAAGTCAGATAAAGTGAACCAAAGCTATTAAGTTAACAAAAGCAATCTGAGAGGTTTACCCTCATAAAAATTCAGTGTGTGTTGAGGGAGGGGAGGAGGGAGATAAAACATGAAGTGTTCCCAGGCGGCCCTGGTTCTATATTTAACACCCCAGCAACGTCACATCAAGGGTACATGACAAATTAAACAGAATCTACTTACTCTTGCAGCGCATGCATGCACATGAGCGCGTCACCGGTTATGCATGCCAACAGGAAAATGTGAGAGTATGTGTGTAAATGCCTTTCAGGGCATTCTGTGACCCAGATTCCTCTGTGTAGAGCAAAACAAACCTGACATTAAAAAGCCAAGTATTCCCAAATATTATGGTTAATTAAGAATACTTAAACTCCCCGTTCCGCTATGACATCCAGGACTGTGACACTGATGATGTAAGCGCCCCTTTCTACAAAAAAAAAAAAAAACTTCTGCAAAGAGAACAGACATATACAGAGACTTTGAGGCAGATGTGATGCGAGTCGGAACTACTTCATACTTCACAATACAGAACGGGTTATTTGCCTGCCATTTTAGGGATTACATTGTCAACCTAGACCACACAAATTCCTGACTTTAAGGTAAGTGAAGAACCAGCCAGAAGTTAGTGAAGTCAACAAGAGTGCTTAATCTCCAGACAACATTAATTAGAACTGCTTTTGATCCATAATTTCACAGCTGGACTTCTTAATTAGCCAATCGCAATACTTTCCTCCTGAAAGACAACCCACACTGCTGTATCTGACAGCAGCCAGTCAACACAAGCTAAGCACTTCTCTCATTTCTCTCTCTTGCTGCACTTTTTAGTAAGGGTCAGAGGACTTTAAGCTTCTCATACAGCAATTATGTTCTTAAAGTGCCCCTATTATGCCTTTAAGGTTTCTAATATTGTTTTGGGAGTCTCCTACAACAGGTTTTTACATGCAAGGTCAAACAAAGCTTTGATTTTTTTTAATTATGCATTTAATATCACCTCATTTTCCAGCGGATCTTAAACGATTCGTTCCAAGCAGTTCAAAGATTTAATCTCTATAAACCCCTCCTTTCCGTGAGCCTACTTTGCTCTGATTGGTCAGATGGTCCAGTCTGATGTGATTGGTTTACCATGTACAGTGTGTGTCAGAAACATTGCCATAATTCTGTATTTTGAATGCTTGAAAAAAAATATGATTCAGTGGAGTCAGCTGGTCCAAAAAAAGTGGGTAATGGGCCATCTTTCAAGAGAAAGCATTTTGTGAATCCTGCGTTGAACTCCCCGAGATTAGAAGCAGTCGTCAGTAAAATGACATGTCTGAGGGTAGAACACAGGCGGGCATTATTGCAAATGTGTTACAGTGTGACATGCCTAAACTTATTTAATTTACAGTGCCCTCCACTAATATTAGCACCCTTGGTAAATATGAGCAAAGATGGCTATGAAAATAAATTTGCTTTGTTTATCTTTATGATCTTGCATTCAAAAAAAATTCACAAAATGCTAACCTTTCATTGAAGTAAAACAATTAAAAGTGGGGGGAAACTTACCTTATGAAATAAATGTTTTTCTCATATGCATGTTGGGCACAATTATTGGCACCCTTAGAAATTATAATGCGTAAAATATTTTTGAAGTATATTCCCATTCATATTTGCATTTATTTAGCACACTAGAATGACTAGGAGTATGATATTGTCAAGCAATAACTTCCTGTTT
The DNA here is from genome assembly GCF_022985175.1 of Labeo rohita. Classification (NCBI taxonomy): domain Eukaryota; kingdom Metazoa; phylum Chordata; class Actinopteri; order Cypriniformes; family Cyprinidae; genus Labeo; species Labeo rohita. Next base: position 21,818,768 of record NC_066886.1, on the reverse strand, counting down.
CACAGGATTATAAATATGAGGAGCACAAAGGCCAAATTTCCTTAATCATCCATCACAAGGAATAAAACCAAATAAAATAGTTCTGATGTGCAGAACAAGATTGTTGAGCTTCACAAAATAGAAAATGGCTGTAAGAAAAGAGCTAAAGGATTAAAAATCCCAATTTCCATCATTAGGACAATAATTAAGAATTCAAATTAAACTAAAGATGTTACAAATCTGCCTGGAAAAGGACGTGTGTCTATATCGTCCTAATGCATTGTGAAGAGGAGAGTTTAAGTGTCCAAAGATTCTCCAAGGATCACAGTAGGAGAATTGCAGAGATTAGTCGAGTCTTGGGGCCAAAAGACTAAAAAAAAACAAAAAAAACAAAACAAAATATATATATATACACATATATACATATAATTCAAACAGCCCCTACGTCACCACATGTTGTTCAGGAGGGTTTTAAGAAAAATCCTCCTTGCTCATCCAAAAACTCCAGCATATTCAGTTGTCAGACACAACTTGAATTTCAAATGGGAATGGCTTCTGTGGTCAGATGAAACTAGAAAAAAAAAAAAAAAAGAGCTTTCTGGCAGCAAACACTCAAAATAGGTTTGGTACAAAAAGTACCCCATGCCCACGGTTAAATATACTGCTGGATCTTTAATGTTGTGGGCTTATTTTCCTGCCAGAGGTCCTGGACATCTTGTTCAGATACATGGCATCATGGATTCTAGCAAATACCAACAGATAAAAAATGTAAACTTGACTGCATCTGTTAGAAGTTCTATAATGAGCTGTGGTTGGATCTTCCATCAGGACAGTGATCCAAATCAAACATTAAAAATCAACACAAAAATGTGTCACTGAGCATAAAATGAAGCTTCTGCCATGGCGGTCCCAGTTGCCTGACCTGAACCCTATAGAAAATGTGTGAGGTGAACTGAAGAGAAAAGCACCAGCATGGAGCTGGGAAACTAAAGGATCTGAAGAGTTTCTGTATGAAGGAATGGTCTCTGATCTCTTTTCAGGTGTTCTCCAAACTCTTCAGGCATTAAAGAAAAAAAAACACAGAGCTGTTATCTTGAATAAAGGACATTGCAATAATTGGGTGCCAATAATTGTGGTCAACATGAACTACAAAAAAACATTTATTTCATAAAGAGATTTTCCCCCTGCTTTCCATGGTTTTACTTAAATGATAGGTTAGAATATTGTGAATTTTTTGAATGAAAGATTAAAAGGATAAACAATGCAGATCTATTCTTACAGCCACCTTTGCTCATATTTACCAAGGGTGCCAATATTAGTGGAGGGCACTGTATGTGTAAAATGCAGTTAAAATAAAATAAATGAAATAAAAAAAAAAATGCACTAATCAGCCACAACATTAAAACCACTTACGGGTAAATAAAAAGTAAATAACACTATTGTTACAGTGGCACCTGTCAAGAGATGGGATAAATAAGGGAGCAAGTAAATAGTTCTTGAATGTAATGTGTTGGAAGCAGGAAAAACGGGCAAGCAAAAAGATCTGAGAGACTTTGACAAGAGCCAACTAGGATAACTGGTGAACAAGCACCAGTGTCATGGGCACCCAAGGCTCATTGATGGATGTGGGGATCGAAGGTTAGCCGATCACACAGAAGAGGTACTATAACTCAAACTGCACAAAAACATGATAAAAAGTTGTCTGAACACACAGCGCATCACGGTTTTCCACGTACGAGGCTGTATAGTCTCAGATCAGTTATAGTGGCCATTATGTATAATTCCTGTCCATCACTGAAAGCACATACAATGACAAAGTTGCTTTGTCTGATGAATCATGTTTTTGTTTAGATTAGGTGGATGGCTGGGTGCTTGTGCATCATTAAGCTGGATAAGAGATAACAGCAGGATGCACTATGGATCCAGACTGGTGGAGGCTGCGTTATGCTATTGGCAAAGGTGAGCTGGGAAACTTTGGGTCCTGGCATTCATGTGAATGTTTCTTTAACATGTACCTAAAGACTGTTGCAGTCCACATACACCCCTCATGGCAGTGATGTTCTCTGATTGCACACTTCTCTGAAATTTATAACGTGATTCATAGAGGCTTCACCTCGAAACTCACAGGATCTGCTGCTAATGTCTTGGTGCCAGATACCACAGGATGAGTTCAGAGGTCTTGTAAAGTCCATGTCTCGACACAGTGGTGTTTTGGCAGTACAAAAGGGGATCTACACGATATTAGGCAGGTGGCTTTAATGTTGTGACTGATCAGTGTAAATTGACATTTAAAACCACATATTTATTATAATAAATAACTTCTAAAAAAAATAAAATGCAATTGAAAATCTATTCGTTAGTTGAATTCTTCTACATTGTTTCCAAATGTTTTACTTTTATTATTTATTTATTTATTTAACTACATTTTAAAACGCTGAATAACAAATTGGCATCTAAAACTTAATTTAAAAAGATTTTATTACATTACAGGTGCATCTCAAAAAATTTGAATATCATAAAAAAAGTCAATTTTTTGTTTGTAACATTTAAAAAAAAAAACCTGAAACTTTCATATATTCTAGATTTATTACATGTAAAGTAAAACATTTTGAAAGTTTTTTTTTTTTTTTTAATTTTGATGATTAGCGCTTACAGCTCATGAAAGTCAAAAATTCAGTATCTAAAAATATTAGAATATTTGCATTTGAGTTTCATTGAACGTCCATCCCTACAGTATAAAATCTGGGTATCTCTTGTTCTTTGAAACCACAATAATGGGGAAGACTGTTGACATGGCTATGGTCCAGAAGACAATCATTGACACCCTACACAAAGAGGATAAGTCACACACAGAAGGTCATTACAGAAAGGGGTGGCTGTTTACAGAGTGTTGTATCAAAGCATATTAAATGCAAAGTTGACTGGAAGGAAGAAATTGGATAGGAAAAGGTGCACAAGCAACAGGAATTACCGCAAGCTTGTAACCAAGAGTAACCAAGCTCAGACGTCTTCAGGAAAAGGGCTACCAAACCACTCTGAAACAGAAACAACATCAGAAGCATCTTACCTGGGCTAAGTAGAAAATTAACTGGACTGTTGCTCAGTGGTCCGAAGTCCTCTTTTCAGATAAAAGTAAATATAGCATGTTTTTTTTTTTTTTTTTTAACTTCCGGGGGCGCTGCACAGTGGCTGACCCAGAGCCTCACGCTAAACATATATTTGCTTGTTTTAGTTGCTTTTAGTTTGTGTTTCGCTACGTGTTATTGTTTTGTTTGTGATCGTGTGGGAGAGCTTCCTGTACTGTGGATTATGGAGATAATTAAGATATGGTTAATTTTGAACGGTTTATTTTCATTGTTTTCCGTCAACAACTCATTGTATGGCCCTGGGCAAGATGTGACCTACTCCAGAGAGCACCTGATGTCTTTACAAAGACATGCTGGACAGCTGGATCTCGAGTTATTAGCGCGTGATTGTCCCGAAATTGTACGGAAGTCCAAGTTCAAAGCGAAGACGTTGAAGAAAAGGGGTTCAAGAGGGGGTATTCGGGCCAGGCTTCGGAAGCAAGGTGCGCGATTCCCTCTCCCCTTGATAACGCTGTCAAATGTGCGGTCGCTTAATAACAAGATGGAAGAACTGAATGCCAGGGTAAACGCTGAGAATAATTTTAAAATGAGTAACTTGATTTGTCTAACGGAAACATGGCTTAAAGACAAGACTGAAATTGCTCTTTCTGGGTACATCACAATAAGAGCTGACCGGGACAAATACAAATCAAATAAATCGATCGGGGGAGGTATGTGTATCTTTGTGGACAGTAAATGGACAACACAACTGCGTGTTCACGAGAAAATGTGCACCCCCGATTATGAACTGCTCTCTGTATCATTCAGACCGTTCCATCTTCCAAGGGAATTTGGACAGATCACCATCATTCTGGTTTATATACCGGGACTTAAATACGAGGACGCTGCTGACTGGATAAGTGAGAATTTTAATAACACCCTTGCGCGTTCTGTGGACCAACCCGTTTCCATACTCTGGGATTTTAATAACTGTGAACTTTCTGGTCACTTACCAACGTTACAACAGTATATAGACAGTCCCACACGGCTTTCACGGACTCTGGATCAGTTATGGTAATATACCAAATGCTTATAAGGCTGTGCCTCGCCCACCAGTCAGACCATAACGTTATTCATCTGCTGCCCATGTACAAAGCTAAACTTAAACAAGAAAAGCCTACAGTAAGAGAAGTTGCGCTGTGGTCCGACGTCTGCAAAGAGAGACTGAGAGACTGTTATGATGATACGAACTGGGACATTTTCTTTGATAACTGTGTAAACGCAGACAAGATAACAGAAACAATAACATCTTACATTATCTTCTATGAGAATAATGTTGTACCAACAAAAACTGTTGAAATATATCCTAATAATAAGGTTTGGGTTTCACATAAAATGAAGAAATGTCTAAGGGAGAAAAGGGCAGCTTTTGCTCAAGGTAATATGGTACACTTTAAAGATAAAAGACCAGAACTCAGAGCGATTATTAGGAAATCCAGGCAACAATATAAAGATAAAGTAGAGAAGCAGTTTGTTACTGGGGATGCTCGTAAGGCATGCAGCAGTTTAAATAACATGATGGGTAGAGAGAGACACAAGCAGCACAGTCAACCTATAAATACTGGTTTATCTGCAAATGAATTAAATCCATTTTACAGTAAGTTTGATAAAACCACTCACAAAGTTAGGGTTGATCAAGAGTGTTGCCAAGTCTGGAATACTATTACTCTTACAGAGCAGGAGGTAGCTGGTTGTCTTGCTAGGGTAAATCCTCATAAAGCACCTGGCCCGGATGGTCTTAGAGGGAGGGCCATAGCAGGGTGCATTTACCAATTTAAAGGTGTTTTTACTAGATTTCAGATTTTTGCTTGATTTACTGTCCCACTTTCTTGGAAGAAAACGACAATCATCCCTGTGCCCAAAAACTGCAACCCTGTATCACCTAATGATTTTAGACCTATCGCCCTTACCAGCATTCTGTGTAAATGCATGGAAAGGGTTGTGTTGGGGCATCAGCCAAATATTCACTTGTCAGACCAATTGCAGTTTGCTTATAAAGCACAGATAGGCACTGAGGATGCTACCTTAACTTTGCTTCATGTGATTAGTAAGCATATTCAGCACCCTGGCGCTTTTGCTAGAATTTCATTTATTGATCTTAGTTCGGCCTTTAATACTGTCAAGACTGACATCTTATTAGACCGACTGTTAAAACGTGATACCAGTGGGCATCTTGTGTTATGGATTAAGGATTTTTTAACTGACAGTCCTCAAAGAGTCTTGTGCAGAGTAACATGTCTGATGACGTTATTTTGAATACTGGAGTCCCCCAAGGCTGTGTTATCATCACCTGCATTATTTTCTATATATATGAACGAAATGCAGATTTGTGAAAACAATTTTACTCTACACTGTGTGCAGAATTATTAGGCATGTTGATATTCTGGTCATTTTTTTTTGTCCAAACACATTTTACCAATTCCAAACCACATCAGTCTTAATAACTACTGTTAATTTTGTATTTAATCATTTATATGTGATATATAATTGTCCGTGAAGGCTGGAAGTGAAAAACTCCTTATATCCAGGTGTGCATAATTATTAGGCATATTTTCTTTTACAGATAAAATGAGCCAAAAAAGATTTAACCCAGACTGAAAAGTCCAAATTATTAAACGCCCATGAGAAGAATGCAATACTAATGCAATACAAGAATTTGCAGAGTTGAGGCTTGACCATTGGACAGCGAAATGCTTGTTGAGTCTGCATGGTCAGAAAAAACAGGTGGAGAAGAAAAGATGCATGTTAACTGCAAAAGAATTAGGAATTAATGTGAAGAATTAGGTGTGACACCATCAGGAACCGTTTAGTCTCCAGCGCCACCATTTTCCAGAACTGCAACCTACCTGGAGTCTTCAGAAGTACAATGTGTCAGGTTCTCAGAGACTTTGCTTGGTAAAAAAATCCTAAAAAAATGCCCCTGACTTAATAAGAATAACAAGCTGACGTGTTGTGAAATACATGATTCAAGAATTTATCTTCCCAAATCTGGCAGTAAGTTTTGGGAGTTCATTTTAGTCCATCTCTGCAAGTCAGACTTTTCAGGATAGGAGACTAAACATGAACTCTCAAAATGTACTGCCAGATTTGGGAAGATAAATTCTTGAATCAGAGGTACAAGAGGATGTGATGCTTGTCCTTCAAGAGTCACTCTCAACTTATCTGTATATAAAGCCTATTAAAAAAAAAAAAGAAAGAAAAACTGTCTTCATGTATTTCACAACACGTCAGCTTGTTATTCTTATTAAGTTGGGCATTTTTTAGGATTTTTTTACCAAGCAAAGTCTTTGAGAACATGACACATTGTACTTCTGAAGACTCCAGGTAGGTTGCAATTCTGGAAAATGGTGGCGCTGGAGACTAAACGGTTCCTGATGGTGTCACACCTAATTCTTCACCTTAATTCCTAATTCTTTTGCAGTTAACATGTATCTTTTCTTCTCCACCTGTTTTTTCTGACCATGCAGACTCAACAAGCATTTCGCTATCCAATGGTCAAGCCTTAACTTTGCAAATTCTCGTAATGCATTAGTATTGCATTCTGCTCATGGGCATTTAATAATTTGGACTTTTCAGTCTGGGTTAAATATCTTTTTGGCTCATTTTATCTGTAAAAGAAAACATGCCTAATAATTATGCACACCTGAATATAAGGAGTTTTTCACTTCCAGCCTTCACGGACAGTTATATATCACTTACAAATGATTAAATACAAAATTAATAGTAGTTATTACGATTGTTGTGGTTTGGAATTGGTAAAATGTGCTTGGTAAAAAAATATGACCAGATTATCAACATGCCTAATAATTATGCACACAGTGTACTCAAGAATGCCAAATACAAGAATACAAACCAGGCCAGGAGGAAAGCCTCACAAATAGTTCAGGATTCCACTCACCCTCTTCAACATGAATTTGAAAAACTCCCTTCAGGCAGACGATACAGGGTACGCACAGCAACAAGAAATATTTTTTAAAAAATCTTTTATACCATCTGCCATTACTTTATTAAATAAATTAACAATAAACTGGTCTATGTATGCTATGCAATTAATTGCTGTTATTAGGGCTGGGCGATATGGGCAAAAAAAATTATCACAATAATTTTTTTCATATCAGTCGATATCGATAATTATCACAATAAATGTCAAATCTCTATTTCTTTCAAGTTTAAAGTCAGATTTTTGCTCCAAAGTAACAGTTGTAGAAACCAGACCATTAATTTTCTTTAACAAAATAAATATCGAAATAGAAAAAATAATTTCTGCATGTTCTAATGAGTTATATTGTTTCAAATAAAGAAACAGGTTTTGGGTTGTCTGACAATGATGCTAATAATAATAATAATAATAATAATAATAATAATAATAATAATAACAACACTTTTTTGTCTCTTAGAAATGCACATTTGATAGTAGCTTGAGGATGCAGAGGTAATTTTTTTGTTCATTATCAATCAGTAACATCTGTACAAATTGTAGCAACCTCAGTTTTATATGGTTAAATTTATTTATACCCAGTTTTTTTGTTTTTGTTTTTAAGCATTGGTCTCCCATAGTAGCAAGCATACATTTTAAATCATGATAAACACAGTTAAAACCACACATAATGGTATCTCAATACCATGGTAAAAATATAACTACATAGTTTTATAGGTAGCCTATTTGTATGAAAAACGGTAGTCTAAAAACATTCACTATAAATGCATACATGCTATAGCTTAATCACAAATACACACATACTATAATTATATACAAGTATTTCTGTAATATTTCAATGTGAATATCCCACATTGCTGCCATAATACCATGGTGCAGTGAGTGTTACTACAGTAAATTATGTATGTAATCATGTATGCATGTAAATTATGGCGATGTGTGGATTGAAAATCCTTCTGACTGTCTCGTTGCACACAGCTTTAAACTAGTTTGAATCAGAGTCATTTGTGTTCATCGCTGTTTCACACCGGATCTCACAGCGCTCTTTAGTGCTCGCGTGACGGAGCCGTTCACATATCGCGTCTTTTCCGCGCTCAAGTTCGTTATTTCAAATGTAGGCGCGCGGCAGCTACGCTCATTACGGAAACGGCGCGGTCGCGACGCGCTCGGTTTTTCCAGGCGCGTCCGTGCCGCATCTAGTTAATAAATGCATCTGGTCTAATGAGCTCGCGCAGCGCGGCAGTTTAAACTTTGGTCCGAGCGGATAAATAGTCCGTGTGGCGCGATTTAAATGAGTCGCGCTATTTCGTTCCGCTTTTGGCACATAAAAATTATATCGAACATGTATCGAACTCTTCATATCGTTTTATCGAGGGAAATTGTATCGCGAAAATGATCGTTATCGATTTATCGCCGAGCCTAGCTGTTATTAATTTATTACTATTACTTAGTTATTTCTATCTGCATTTTTTTTTTAGTATTATTAGTTTATGAATGTATTTATTTATTTATTTTACCTATGTGTCCTGGTCCATGGGGCAAGAAGTCTCTGTATGTTTTTGCGTGTTTGTTCTATTGGATTCTGAAGTTAAGTGTATTTTTGTATATGTTATCCTGAGGCCAAAGAGGAATTTCCACATGTGTGGACAATAAAGATTTTCTAATCTAATCTAATTTCATGTTGAAATCATGATCCCAGAGTCTGGAAGAGAAGTCTGGATTTTGGAGAACTTTATGCTTCCATCTGCTGACAAGCTTTATGGAGATGCTGATTTACTTTTCCAGCAGGACTTTAGCACATGCCCACAGTGCAAAAACCACTTCCAAGTGGTTTGTTAATCATGATATTACTGTGCTTTATTGGCCAGTCAACATGCCTGACCTGAACCCCATAGAGAATATATGGGGTATTTTTAAGAGAGAGATGAGAAACAGTCGATCCAATAATATACAGATGATCTGAAAGCTCAATAGTGCCTCGGCAGTGCCACAGGCTGATCGCTTACATGTCACACTTTACTGATGCTGTAATTTGTGTTAGGAGCAAGGAATTTGCTGTAATATGTGCTGCATAAATGCACTCAACATACTAAACATACGTTAAAGAACTTGAACTTTTCTGTTTGGCAAACCTGTTTTTTGATTGATCTTAGAAAATATTATAATATTTTGAGATACTGGATTTTTGACTTTCATGAGCTGTAAGCTCTAGTCATCAAAAAAAAAAAAAAAAAAAAAAAAAAAAAAAAACACTTGGTTTTACTTTACATGTAATGAAACTAGAATATATGAAAGTTTCAGTGTTTGAAATAAGTTACAAACAAACATTTTCATAATATTCAAATATTTTGAGATGCACCTGTATGGCATCATTCCTATTCCATTTTTATCTGATATACATTTCTTAAGTTTTACATTTAATAAATGAAAGTCTCTCAACAGTAAACCTATTAATCTTTTAGGATTTTATCATATGAATTTATTTCATTTGTCATTAATTTTAAATCTCAATAAATAAATAAATAAATAAATACAATACAATACAATACAACACAATGAAATGAAAGTTGAAAGGGTGAGAATATTTCCCTTGTGTAATTCCTGATTTATACAGTCTGGTTTAAAAGCACATTAATAAATGGGATTATAAAATCTACAGCAATGTCTCAATTTCTCCTCTGTACCATCTCTTTGTTCCCTATTTATTTATATAGATTTATATTTATTATATTTATTTATATAGATATTCAAGTGTGTGTTTACAACACATTCCATGACTCTTGCTTATAATACATAGGCCGATTTATATTAAATAATTAAACAGTCTCTCCCAAATGTACGTTTTTATAACATATTCACTCTCAAGGACATGCTGTCAAATCCCCATGGGTCTACACTGGCTTACGTCACCAAAGCGTGACTTGGAGGATAACCACAAGGGCTGAAGATGTCATTGGAGACAGTGCCTTAAAGGCACAGCAGCCCATTAAAGTCTAAGGGTCAGAGATAGAATGGAAAAAAAATGGCTTTAAGATAAATAATGACTGGCATTATAAATATACCACAGATGAAAAAAAGAGAAAGAAATATGAGTTCATTCAGGGGTATAAAAGTAGGCTAAAATTCAGACTAATTTTGTCTATGTGGAGTGTGAATATGTAGTGATATGAAAAGGATGTGAATGTGGCATTGAAAGAACCTCCCATTTGAAGCCTTTTATCTCACCCTCCTGACATATCTCTGCGATAATGTGACACGCATGCCTATATTTTTCCACATAAAAGAGCTGACTGTGGAAGGAATGGAGTTCAAGTTACGTCAGTTCAGAAGAGAGGAGAGGAGAGAAGAGGAGAGAAGAGGAGAGGAGAGCATCTGCTAAGCAGTCCTATTAGCACACATTTCATGCCAACATGTTTCTTTCTGCTTTACAGGAGACTCACCATCTGTCCCTGATTTGGCCAAGTCACAGGGACACACTTACATACACACCAAAAAAAAAAAAAGCAGCCAGGCGTACAGGGAAAGCACTCACATCCTCTTTCATCACGATGTGTCTGATCAATGCTACAATAAGCTCCAGATTGATCTTGTCATCATCATCCATCATCTCCAGCGTGTCAATGGTGCTGTCTGAGTACCTGCCAATCACACAGCAAAAAAGCCATGCTACATCACATCTCAGTGACTCAAAAAGCACTGGTAAATATTTGCTTTTAGAATTCACCTTTATAAGCTCCCAAACAAACATCAACACTATCTAATGCCAGCCCCACCAATAGCTTTATTTTTAAAATGCACTAAATAACTGTCATAGTGGCTGACGTACAGATTTGTAAATGTAATGCCTCAGCCTCACTATAAGGTAATACATCAAACAGTTCATTAACGTTAACGTGTTTGAATATTGAGGTGTGAGATGGTGGTGGCTGTTGTTCAATATGGGAACAGATTTAGTACAGCCTGTGCAGAACACCATGAGATTGTTTATCAAAAAAGACTGACCGATCTCTGAGTGTACGGTTGAAGCATGGCCAGCTCTCACGGTATTCTGCCTCTTTCTGTTCTTTCTCTGGTTGAACATTCTGGCCATGCATAAACCCTCTCCTATAGCGAGGTCTGCGGTCCTGATGTTGTGGCTTGAATCTAAGAAACAAAGTTAGATACTCCAATTAGATACTCCTACTTCTAAGTTCAGTCAGTCAAGTTAAATATAGAGCTTCTACTGCAGTCACTGTTCTACAACAAGATGGGAAAATCTAAAACTGAAATAACACTAAGTCATACAAGCCTAAAGTAATAGTTCACCCAAAAATGTCAGTCCAAACAGACATGGTCAGTACAAAATGTTTAACTACATGGAAAAATTGCTTAAATACTGAAATTTAGTTTTCAGTTATTTCTCTTAATTTTACTATATTTTAATATATTTAATATGCAATTTATTCCTGTGAATTAAAAGATTAATTTTCAGCTTGCCATTATTTCAGAATCAGACCACCTTTCAGAAATCATTCTATTATGTTGATTGGGTGCTCAAGAAACACTTCTTTTTAGTATTACTGTTAAAAGTTGTGCTGCTTAATATTTTTATGGCAACTGATTTTTTTCTCTGTGATCTTTGATTAATAAAACATTTAAATAGAAATAGAAATCTTTTGTAACACTATAAATATCTTTACTATCACTTTTAATCAACTGAATGCATCCTTGCTGCATAAATGTATTATTGTCTAACCCCATATTTTAAAAACGGCACTATATTTTGTAAAAAAAAAAAAACAAACCAAAAAAAAAAAAAAACTCTAAATGAGCTCACCTAAGCAATTCCACCACATCCTCCAGTAAGTACTCGTTCACTGGGTATGTGAATCCAGGAATGTGGATCATGGAACAATTATCTGTAAGAGTAAGAATCTGCAACCTTCAGTGATACCCATAGTCACATGCATGTTCCTTCTTGCATGGTTGGATTTCCTTTGTTCAGAATCTGACTTTTTTTCCTTGAATGCTAAAGCTATTATCCCAGTCATTAACACTACACTAGGCATATTGTGCTCCTTTGAGGAGTACTAGGAGTACTACTATATATTATACATGTTATCATATAAACAGAGTTAAACAAATGCTGCAAAACTGCAATCAATCAATCAGCTGTCTGAATTATTTGAAGACATTATGTTATTTTTCTTACTGAAATATTTGCTGAATTTCTCAGCGTTAAGCGTGGCACTCATGAGGACTACTTTTAGGTCATCCCGTGCAGTTAACAGGTCCTTCACAATGGTGAGAAGAACATCAGACTGAAGACTCCTCTCATGAATTTCATCCAGGACCAGATGACTTATGCTTGAGAGATATCTGGGGGAAAAAAAAAAAAAGAGAGAGAGAACTTGAGCGCTCGACAGATTTTCCATAGTTGTAAATGGTTGAGAAGAAATAACTAGAGCAGAAAACGAGTAAGATTCCTGAAGTCCTGATGCTCTGAATCTACCCGCTCATAACTGACAACTATGATATTTCTTGAAGGTCACATACAGTTAGAGACTTCACAGATATTGTAAAAATCAAAACGAATATTCATATCAGTTACTCAGTCATACAGACAGTATTCGAGACATTCCTGTTTCGTTCTGTATGAACATGGCGAAAAGAGAGTCGCAGCTCTTAGTAAACACTGTTGTCAATCCCACTGACTCTGTAAACTTAGCCTAAGTGACAGCATTCAGATCCCTAACAGGCTTTTATCTGGGACTTCTGTGTGTATGAATATGTCAGAAGCAAAACAGAAGGGATCAGAGGGGAAAAAAAAAAAAAAACGACAGTACATAATGTGTTTTCTATGTGGGTTGCAGTAAAAGCTGTCTGAGTAGATGAGTCAAGCTAAGCAGTACTGTAGGCATCTCCCCTCTGCAACCGCTGAAGCAGAGTTGATGTGAGTGAGTCAGTCAGTGATACTGAATGTATGTGCAATTATATGTTTGACATTGCTTTGAGCATACATAAGTGCATGGGTGCACCCTGTACACCGGCTGTGTACTGATTAAACACCGGCTCCTCTCACAGGGTAAAGAAAAGTCAAAGCAGACAGATAGATGATGGGGGAAGGGGGTTATGAAACAGCAGAGGGGAGTGGAGAAAAAGAGGTGTAGAACACTTACGGATCTGAGCGGAGCCACTGAAGAATAATGCCCGTCGTACAATACAACACTGAGCCTTGTTTCCGTGGTAACCGACTGGAAAGCAGCGCCAGAGGATGAGGGGGGAGAAAAGGAGGAGGAATAAAACAGGAAAAGTCAGGGTAAAAAATGAATTTAACTTCAGTTACAATATTAAAATAAATTAAAAATCTAAAATCAACATACTACACACATTAAAAGCAACACTATACAATACTTTCAATTTAATTAAAATAATAAAATCTAAATGCAATAATGCTTAATTATGCAAGAACATATCCTATAGAAAGATTAATCAGTGAATGAATAAACAAATAAAAATGCACAAATGAAGTAAATGAATGAAAATAAACAAATGATTGAAATGTTTTCAATAAAGAAATTCTAAAAGAGAGATAAAAATAGAATATCCTGGCCACCCTGAAATGTATAAAAGGCTATCAAGCTTTCAAAAGCAATCATAAAGCATCTTAATAGTGGTCCATACAACACATGCCATATAATATAGACTAAAATGTCATACAGTCCTCACACAAAACTACTGGTTTGCTTCAAAAGACTTTGAAATATAGTAAATGTGTAACCACACTGTGATACATTAATAGTGTTTTTGTGTACTTTTAAAAGCTTTGTTTGTTGTAATTGCATGGAAAGGACTAGCACATTCTTCAGTATTTCTCCTTGTGTTCCACAGAACACACAACATTTGAAAGTCATATTAGTAATTTGAAACAACATGAGGGTGAACAAAAGATGAATTTTTGTTGAGGTGAACTATCCCTTTAAGAAAAAAAAACATCTCAGGCACATTATTATTATTAGAACAAAGTGAACAAGACTTGTTATTCTGTCATAGAGGAGAGGGAAAAAAAACAGCTTAACACTGAGGTTTGTGTCAGTAATTCAAATGAATTTTATATTTTACATAATAATACAGATAATTCATAAGCAATATACAAGACTTCAGAAGACTATGTTAAACCTCCTCACCTGCTCCCACACACTGCCACACACACACAGACACTCACATTAGGGCAACAGGGAAAGGTGTTGGGAGTGCCAAAGGCTTTAGATTGATGTATAAATGAGAAAGAGGGGACAAAAAAGGTCCTGCACATATTAACCTCTCATGGCCTGAAGAGCTCATACACATCTGTATTTCTCTTCACCTCTCTCCTCCTCCATTTCTTTCTCCCACCCTCTGCCCTTCCACCTTATTCTCTCAGGTCCAGTACTCTACACTTCCTCACCATAGCAAGACAATATTAACAAGCCATTTCTCTTCTCCCCAGTATCCCCATCCACACTTTTTCACATTATCACTACATCTCTTTCGGCACAGCAGAAGCAACTGATTCCCCACTGACTCACTTCTAAGTACCCACCCTTCTCCCCACAATCGTTCTCTCATCTCTTGAAGGATGTCATGTGTGTGACCTGTGTGAAGGGGATATTAGACAATTGATGAGATGAAGTCTTAATTCCCGTTTTACCAACAGCAGAGTCTAACTGCTTTCTAAACAAGTTTATAGCTGCATAATAAATCACTTTAAGTGAACTCTGAAGCTAATAACTAATTATCCAATTAGAAGCAGATAAAAAAAAAAAAAAAAAAATCATCATCAAGTACTAAGCATAACACTCTGCTTAAATCCCCCAACAGACACACTGTTGCATAAAAATATGAACTTCTAAAGTTTAAAGACAGTTCTGTTATTGGTTTAAAGCCCAGTGCAGAAACACTTGAAAGGAACTTTATGCCCCACTCTAAAGACATCTGCTGCTATGAAGCAACCAAGGAGAGCAACTAATTTAGAACAAAAGTAATGGCTGGTGAGATGGTAATGGGAGGTAGCAGCCTCCTACAACAGGGATAAAACAAACAGAACCGTTCTAATGAAGGTTGCAAAATTTGCCAATACATGGCTCAAGCGCAGTAGATGGTTGTCAGGGTGTTGCTGCTAGGGAGACCCCCTTGTTTAACAAAAATGAATGATTTTTTTTTGTATTGTGCTATTTTTTGATAGTTAAGCACATACAACTCATGTATTACACAAATGAGAATCTATAGTCACAATTAAGAATAAAAGAGATCACAAAAAATATCAAGATGCATAACCTAAATAAGAATTTGGGAGCAAATGTGAAAATGTCACAATGGGGAGAAAAAAAAAATATATAAAAAATTACTTTGCATCAAGCAAAGCACAGCTGAACGTCTCTTTAACCCCAAAGGTTGAAGAACAGCAAAAGTAATGCTTGCCCTGACACCACTAATAATGAGACAAGATAGAAGAAATGGGAAAACATAACAGAGGAGAAGTGTTGTGAGATTTTTGGCAGCAAGCTCTAATCAGTCTTCTCTCTTCCCCCTCAGAAGAGGCAATTACCTGCTCTTGGACACAACATGTTCCAGTGACCTCACTGCTTAATCCACTTTTCTCTCTTGCTTGAATGAAAACACACACATAGAAAAAAATAAGAAAAAAAATAAAATACAAATACAACACTACACTAGACTAAACATATACTGCCACATCTACCCTGCACCTCTCCCTTCCTGACAGGTTCAGAACCCAAAACTTGATTCCCAGTGCAAAATAAATATTGAAACCAAGCCACATAAATGTCACGCTCAGAAATCTGACACAACACAAGGATAAATACACACCACCACAAACATTTTCAGAGCAACAACACTTCACCCAGTGTTGGTAAACTTGGAGAAAAACACTTTCAATAAAAAAAATAAAACAGCTATTATTACTCCTAAACACCAGAAGACAATGCTGTTTTTAGAGTTAGCATTTAGTCTAACAATAATATGAGGAAAATGCTGTATCATGGCTGCACCCATCCGACAGGCATCTCCAAATAGCCTTCCCAAAGTTAGAAAAACAGATTATTTTTAACAAGGTCCTGGATCATGTCAGTCTGATTTTAACAGTTCTAACAACACATTTCGGCTCAGAACATTTCACAACCTTGTTGTTGGACCCAACAGCAAACCTGCGAGTGCTGTGACTCATTTCACAAGCGAAGAGTACAGTCAATCAATATACAGTGTTTACAAAGACTTCTTAAAGGTACAGTAGATAAATAAGAATTTTCTTTAATAAATAATATAAATATTCTTTTCTACTTTTCTGAAAGGGCTTAACGGTTTACTGCTGTTTATTCAATCATTAATCAAGCCAGTGTCTAAACGATCAATTTCACACAGTTCCTGTTAATAGAAAGAAGTCTCTCTTTTATCTATATTGTGATTATTTTATATGCAGATAAAGAGAAGTCAATTTAAAATTAGCACAATTCTATCATTGATTTGATTTCTGCATTTTGCCCAAAAGTCTTATTGTAATCAATGACACAGTTTACACTGCTCGCTGCTTTATTGTTTTCATTGTGTTTGTTATGATGAAAATATTCATAAGATTGCAGAAATCACGCTGCAATAAGGAGATGCATTGTGTGCTCTGTAGACATGACTGTTTTTGGCTACAATGCAGCAATGCAACCTTTGTTGCAACTGGCATAGCTCTAAATATAATTCTATAATTAGATTGTTTTTGATGCCTTAAACATTTACTAATATTATAAAATACAATAAAGGAAATACAATAAACTTACAGTACTGCTTAAAAGTTTATGATTTGACCTCTTTAAAGAAACAAAAAGAAAACAAAAACAAACAAAATAAAATTCTATCCATTGTACATCAATTTATGAATTAAATATCTTCCACTCTTCTAAACATCATCTTATAAAACACACAGTGGGTCTTATTCACCAAGTATACGTACGCACAAATTTGTGCGTGAAAGCGGTGTAAGAACGTTTTTACAAACAAATCATGATTCACTAAAAGTTTCGTATAAAAAAAATCATCTATATATAGTCTACATATAATGTTTGTTTCATCTTAAGATAATGGTTTTATATTATATATGATTATATGTAATTACAATAAAGTTTACATTTCACCTTAAAATTATTTCATCATATATAGCGAAAGAGTAAGAAAAGTTGAGTTGGACTATAGTTCGAGCTGCAAAGTTTCTCTGGATGACAGCGCACATACAGCCCGGCTAATGAAAGGTCTGTCAAATGGATCTGTATAAAAGGTGTTTTATTGCGTATGAACTGATTTTGTGCAGTGTGCACTTGGCATTGCTCAAAGATGTGGCGAGAGCGTTTCCGGAGACAGCGTCATATGTGGTTGCATTGCGTGGAGTTTCTTTGACGTGAGTGATGAAAGGCTGTAAAGAAAGCTTTTATATGGAGATGGTCTGGGCATGTTTAATGCAAATGACTAAGATCGTGCACGCGGCAGCTTATTTGAATACTCCAAATTCACTAACATCAGAACTAGGATAAGACCAAATTCATGTGTCTACGCTAAGTGTTGTGAATTAGGCGGAGAGTTTTCGTGAGATGTTTGAGTGTGTGCACAAATTTGAATAATCTACGCAATTGTTAGTAAATGAGACCCAGTGTTTTCAGTAGAACTGCATAAAACCCATTCTTGTTCAGTTTATCAAAATGCCTCAGTCTAGGCCAGAACGTTCTGTCTGTGAGAGACTGTAAGTTTCACCCTGAATGTTTAAAACATTCCATGCACCCTGGATCTACATTCTACTACAGCATTGTCATACAAAACACAATCCACAGAATAATTTCAAATCCAACAGTTCAACAATTTAAATTAAAGTGTGATCTTATTAAACTGAAAAGCAAAACTTTTTTCTCTTTATAGACCCTAAGGCAAAACTAGATAAAAAACTCTGAGTGTACAAACCATAAATTAGTTTGGTTTCTGACCAGCAGAGAGAGAAAACTTTCTGAAAAACGAAATTATACTTGTGGAAATAATCTTACCACCTCTCTGTTGGAATCTAACTACAAAAGAATAGCTTCCTTAGAACCAGGATGATGATAACAATATTAAGAATGAAAGAACTCGCAGATCTGATTCACCCACCTCTGTAGACGGATCTGATACCCACAGGATTTCCCCTCTCCCACCGATTCTGCCCGTTCTGCAGCCACCCTCTCTGCAACCTAAGCACAAGTACATACTCTTCACCTTACACTGTTTAAAAAAAAAAAAAAAAGATTCCTTTGTAGGAACACAGATAATACTATCTTTACTTTAAGTTCTCCTCTAGGGGAAAGAAAAGGTTTTTATTTCAAATAAATGTTGTTCTTTTAAACATTAAATTAACCAAAGAATCTAAAGAAAAAAAAAAAAAAATCCACAATTTTCACAAAAATAGGAATCAGTACAACTGTTTTTAACATTTATAAGAAGAAATGTTTCCATATTAGAAGGATTTCTGAAGCATCATATGACACTGACTGAAGGCTAGAGTAATGCCTGCTTTGCCATCACAGGAATAAATCACATTCTTAAATATATTAACATTTCAAACAATTAAAATAATTTAAAAAACAACAATATTACTGTTTTAACTCTACTTTTGATCAAATATATGCAGTCAGTATCTTGTACTTACAGATATGGCGCTGATACGCCGTGGCTGTGTGCAAACCACCCTGCAGAGAGAGCCCATGCCCCTCTCGATGAAGTCATCAAGGATGAACTGAGTGACCTGGGTGGTCTTCCCACAGCCAGTCTCTCCACTGATTACCAGTACCTGGTTAGCACTGATTAGCCTAACCAGCTTCTACAAAAAGGCAAAAAAAAAAAAAAAAAAAAAAAAAAGGACCATGAGAGAACTAAAAACTGTAACTTCCACTAAGTAATCGGATAACTGTTTTTTCACACTAAAACTAAAGACTAAAAGACACGCAAACCTACTGTCCATACACATACAGATACTGTATATGCACAAACAGCAATCACAAAATATGGGAATTACCTCTCTCATTTCATAGGAAGGCAGCTTCTCTCTAAATTTCTGAAAAAGAAAATGCCACAATAAAGCAGAGCCATAGGCAAAAGCGTTTAGGTTCAGTTAAATATTTTTCTGTCTGTCTCACCAGCATATCAAGGTAACTAGCATTATCTTTTTTCTTCTGCTGATCTTTCTTGAGCTTCTCATCCAGGGAGGGTATCCGTACAACATCTTGGAATAAGTATTCCAGGTCAGTGTCATTAACGTCCTCTTTTACACTTGCTACCAACTCATCCTCATTCTCCGGTTTCTCTGCTTTAGGCTCAATTTTTGGCACTTTTATGTTCTGAAGTTCTGGAGGATCATCTCCATCAAAGTAACTGAAAGGCAGACACAATTCTGTTAAGTTTGAAAAACGCAGTTTTATAATTATTTTATATATCCGTGATTTCCATGACTATGTGAACCCTGATGATTGTACAATATTGCATTTGCACCTGTGGCCACTGGGCTCCTCCTTCACCCTCCAACTCTGAGATGTGGAGGGGTGGGCATCTCTGCTTGCATCTCTCTGGACAGAGTTTAGCAGCTCAGTAATGTGTTGCTCTCGTTGTTCATCCATCTGAACAACAGCCCTCTGAAATCACACAACCATTCTCAGACTTCTTAAGATTTCATGATCTTAAAAATCATTTTGATCTAAAGGCTTATGCTTAAACACTTGAAATCAGTTTTGTAAACGTAGGAATTGTGCTCAGGAAAGAATTTCTTACAAAACTGTACTACTTGCTACTTCTTAAAGTGACTTTGACTGATGGTACAGTATACAAGACCTCCTTCAGTAATGTTAATCTCATGAGGTTAAATACTTATTATTATTATTATTATTTAAATTCAGAAATGTTGTGTACATCTTGTTTGCTATGGACAAAAATGTATTGCAAATATCTATTATGTCAGCCACTGACTTATGTAGTCGTAGCTTTCTTACAGCAGTCTTACAGAACACATTACCAGGTAACGTTACTGTAATTCAACTATATTGCATAAAAAAAGAATCAATCATCTTTGTAACCGCCTCCTACTCACAGATTTCCTCTCTGTCTCAGCTCTTTTAATTCCTCCCCTTTTGGCATACCACAGTCCTATTTCTCGACCCTTCAAATGGGGTGGATGTTTGCCTCTTCCTCCTCCTCTTCGTCCCTCTCCATGTCCCTGTTCTTCTTTTGAGTCCAATTCGGAGCTCCTCGTGTATCCTCCACCTCCACTGGATCCAGCCCCTCCACCCCACCTGGAACCTCCATCTCCGAACCGCCGACCCCCTCCTCTCCGACCGCGTCCATTACCATACCCATAATTCATGCCGCTGGACTGATAAAGCAACAACGATACAATTAACCAGAGCCGCAGCTGTAGTTCTCAAATATCTGTACTGTCGCACATATATGACGAACAGGTTATAGCTGAGGCGACTACTAATGACGCCTTTTAGTGTACGATTGGTGCTGGCTGCGCATGCGCTGTAATGCAAAATTCTAAGTAGTCACTTGTTTTTGTCGATGTGATTTCAATTACTCCAGCATCATTACTTCAGTCACATGATCCTTCAGAATTCATTCTAATATTCAGAATTGCTACCGATTATTATTAGTGTTATTATTATGTATAGATTTTTTTCAGGTTTCTTTAATGAATAGAAAGCTCAGAAGAACAGCATTTATCTGAAATAGAAATCTTTTTTATAAAAGAATAAATGTTTATCATCACCTTTGATCAATTTAAAGCATCCTTGCTAAATAAAAGTATTAATTTATATAACCCCCTTCATCAAAGAATCCAGAAAAAAAGTACTGTTTTAAATATTGATGATAATAATAATAATAATAATACATGTTTATTGAACAGCAAATCAGCATATTACAATGATTTCTGAAGGATCATGTGACACTGAAGACTGGATGCTGAAAATTTAGCTTTGATCACAGGAATAAATTACTTTTAAAAATATTTTCAAATAGGAAGCAGTTATTTTAAATAGTAAAAATATTTCACAATAATACTGCTTTTGCTGTATTTTGGAGAAAATAAACGCAGGCTTGGTGAGATTCTGGCCGGCAGAAAAGTGGCCATAACTAG
The DNA here is from genome assembly GCF_022985175.1 of Labeo rohita. Taxonomy (NCBI): domain Eukaryota; kingdom Metazoa; phylum Chordata; class Actinopteri; order Cypriniformes; family Cyprinidae; genus Labeo; species Labeo rohita. The sequence continues at coordinate 21,797,557 of NC_066886.1, read as the reverse complement.
CCAACATATTTTAAATAGGACATCAAAGGTCGTCATTTTGTTTTGGAAGACCAGTGGCTGCACTCACCCATGTAAGTGACTTTAGAGACTGAATGCATTATCTAAGAATATCACATTAACATACATCCTTGAAATATTTCCTTTATTTTATACCACTATCAACTGGAATATATATGGAATATAATATATATAGGTGTATGTGTGTATTTGTGTATTTATGTATGTATATATGTATATCTGGGGAAACAAAACTCTCTCTCTTTTTTTTTTATTGTTATTTTTTTTACTATTTATTTTATTTTATTTTATTTCTCTGAAGAAAAGAAAAGGCTTTCGAACACAGAAACCAGCAGAGTGTCATGGTGAATCCTTTTATTGTTCTTAATAAAATCCTTTTATTGTCTTAATTATCTTTTATTGACATTAAATACTGATTGTGTAATCGTAAAGATACATCTCTAGTCAAAGTCTAAGAGAAGTTGTCTCCTGTTTTCCTGCTGTAAAAAAAGAAAAAGAAAGAAAGAAAGAAAGAAAGAAAGAAAGAAAGAAAAAAAAAAAAAGAACTGTGTTTACTGCTATTAAGCGTCAAACATGCAACTGTCCTAATGCTTATTCTCTAATTGGCCTATGCATTGTCACTGTTGTCTTGTTTTAAGGCAGCTGAGTAGAGGCAGGGATTAACAGGGAGGTGTAACAGCAACTGTTTTAACAGAAAGCAGGGAGATAATTAGAACCCTGTGGCGTTGTGATTGGAGAACAGCATGGGGAAGGTGCGGAGGACTTATCCTGCGGAAGCTTCCAGACCCTGCCATGAAATATGTATTAGATCTTTACCATCACAGTAAGTCCTCATTTTTTAATGAAGCTACACCTACCATTCTTTCTCTTCTGCTCTCTTTTTTTGCTTTGCCCGGAGATTCTACCACAAACATACTCACACCTTTTACCTGAATTGTAGTTTTAAGAAAATGTGTAAACTTTCACCAAGTAAAAATAGCATTGATTATCTGTTTGAAACTCCAAGCCCCCCACATTGTCCACAGTATTATTCAAATTAATCTGTATATTCATTATAAAAACTCCCATGACATTTTAAGATTTTATGAACAGCCTAAAACACTAGCATGGCTCCTCACAAGCTTAGGCTTTGTTTTTAGATGGTGTCTTTGCTACCCTTACATAAATAAACCATGGTTTTTTTATAGTAAAAGCACAGTAACCATGTTTTTTGGCCTATTGATTACCTTCGGTATAACCACATTTTTTCTATAAATACCTATGTTATACTTATAACTATGTTAATTACCATGGTAATTAACATAGTTATAAGTTATAAACTATAGTAACCATGATTTCTTGGTTTGATCTGTAGCAAAACAATGGTTAATTTCCATAGGGGTATACCAGCTAGACCTCCCTAGTCATCCAACTTCACAACAAATATTATCTAAAGATCACCCAAAATATTGCATGTAGAACTGCTAGAATGTGTTTAGAGTGATAAAATCGGCCTTTTAAAGGAACATGTCATCACATTTTCAAATGCGTGTTGAAGTCTGTGAAAGTTTTATTCCCGGTCCAATTCAATCTAGTCCAAACTTGCAAAAAAGATTTACAAGGTGGCTAACTAGCTTTACACTCCACCTACAGACCAACGGTAGTACTCTGAAGCTGAAGTCTTTACATTATTAAGCAGATAAGGGAGTTGAGGGTCTCTGACATTAATGTCTTTGGCAGGATGTGACAGGCTGTGAAGAGTGTGTGTGTGTGTCATGTATATTCACATGTCTGTCAGTAAAGGTGTTATTTTAGGATATATGTGGTACAGAAGCAGGAAGTAATAAGAACTTGTGACTTGCCATCCCATACGTCAACAATCCTATTAACAAATGAAAAGTACTGTTTTTTTTTCTGTCCATCTCTTACTCCTTTCATTTTTCTTTTGTGTCTTTACCTTTTTAATAAACACGCCCTTTCCCTCAGTCAGCATGACAGGTTGTTCCACAAAATCTTTTTTATTATTAACTTCTTGTTCTTACTTTTACTCTTTAAATCATCACCTCTGTCACTCTCTGCTAATTTAACACCCCTATTTTCAGTAGCCTGTCACTCTTTCTCTCACCACACAAAATCTCCCGATAGCTTTCTATGTAACTCACAGTTAATTGCTTTAAAACACAATCTGAATGTCAGGCACTTGTAAAAAACTTGCCTTGTTTTTGAGAGGGAGGAGGAACTGTGTCAGACTTCAAAATGGCAGTAGCTAAAGATGAAACACAAATGGAGGAAAGAAAGCTTGTATTTCAATAGAGCAGCTCTGATGAGTGACTCCCATCAGCCCATAGTCCGTCCAATGCTTTGTGGCTGCAGAAAGTGGGGGGTGCATATTTCTGAAAGTTTTAGAGAGTCCTGTAGATAATAAAGGTACTTGTAAGAGTTGAATCTTAATGTCAAAGATTCTAAAAATTCTAAAATTCAAAACAATTAAATAGGGAAGACCAGTGCTAGCTGTCACAAATTGTATAAATATTTCTCAAAATTTAGTTATTTATTGTCTAATTAAGACAAAAGACAAAATCTGAGAATATTTAATAATTCCAATTACTAAAATGATCAAGAAAAAAAAAATAGCAGTAGAACTTACCCTTGAAAAAGAAGTACACTTTATCATGCTTTTAAAAAGAAGAACTTATTATGAAAATAATATAATTATATTATAGAATATTCTTAAGTGCACACTGAATGTAATGTTTTTCATGCACTTCATTGTATGTTAATTGCAATTAAATTAAGATGAATTTAGTTTAAATGCAATTGGCCAATTTTCATGCTTTCTGACCCAAGTAGGACTTACATATTTCTTTATATGTAATTTCATAATTAATTTTCTTGGTTAAAGGAGCATAAATTAAAATATACTTTAATGACTTTTCTGTTGAAACTTGTATGTCATGTATTTAAAAATACTTGTAATTACACATTTGTAATTTGCAATTTAGTATAAAGTTGCAATTTAGTATATTTAAAATATATGTATAACTTTATATGTATAACTGAAATGCCAAATAGCATGCTACAATTATTTTGATCAACACATCTAAATAGGTGTACTTTAGAAAGCATGACTAAATGGACTTACAAAGTTTACTTTTTAAAGAAATAGTCATGAAAGTGTGCTTTCTTTAAACACACTTACATTACATTTTATTAATATTATATAATCTGTGAGTACAGTTTTTTTAAAATACACTTTTAAGACTGAAAGTACAACACATTTATTACAATTAAACTGACCTTTTTTTGTTTTGTTTTGTTTTTTTTAAAAAGAGAGAATGATTGAAAACCTTTTTAATTACTAAGATATTGTGACAACTAGCCCCCTACACTAAGCAAATAGTCAATTATTTTACTATAGTATGGAGACATAAAAACAAACAATAAAATAATAATAAAAATCTTAAATACATCAAGTACCTAGACATGGGTATTTCTGTCTCATTTGGAGATGTGGATAATTTATATGGAGACCATGAGAGTTACTTCAATGAAGAGCTGTAGCATACAAATGGGAATAAACCCATCTACACTCTTGAATGAGGCTATTTTCTGTAAATAAATCTTTAATGAGAACACTGGATAGATGAAAATATTTTGTAGCATTATGCCTCAGCTATTTTGCTGCTTGACATCACAAGGCTAAGACAAATCTACTATTCTAAATATACAACACATATATATTTAAAAACAAAACAAAAAAAAAACATTGATTTTGACAAAAAATAACAAGAAATTATATCTACAGTGAATAATTTGATTTTTTTGAGTTATTAGAGCTACATGAGCCTCCGTGAATGGCCTTTGCATTTAATTTTCACATTTTTAAATAGTAGTTTCACATACTGATACGGCAGAGCTCAAATGAAAAGCAGCATAATCATGCCTTCATTTTACTGGGATCCACTGAATCATCCATGAATGGTCCATTTGAGAGCTGAATATATGCCAGTATTAAATGCAAGCGAGTGGCCAGGGTCACGTTTCTGATTGCAAAAGCAGTGCGCTGAAAATTCCTAAGTGGCTCAAAAATGAGCACATTTGCACACACATTAACACCTAAAATAGACTCATGCATCAGGCTCACGTCTACATTTGTTGAATGTTCCATTGACAGAATTTCTTTTGCTTTTTCTCAGCAGTCATTTAGGGAATGCATATAAAGCAGAATGTAAGTTCAGGGCTTTTTACAACAAAAAACATGTACAAATACCCACATAAAGAAGCAAGCATACATACAGCTATCAGTATTTACATATTCATACATACTAGGATTGCAATTAAAGGAATATTCTGGGGTTAATGCAAGCAATCAACAGTATTTGTGGCATGACGTGACATGCTGAATGATTTACACTTTTTAAAAAGAAAAATAGTCAAGGTTACTGTGAGGCACTTGCAATGGAAGTGAATAAAGACACAAAAATGTGAATGTTCCAATATTACAAAAGCACTAAGCTCAAAGTATACTTCACTTTTTATGCATACGCGAGGGACAGCGTACACTGCGTGTCATGCACATTTTGTCATCAGAATAGTACACGCACCAACCGATTTTTGTAACTGCACATACTTTGTACATGTGCATTGAATTAGTTTTGCCGTAATCAGTTCCACAAGGTGGCAACACCATTGTTTCAACTTAGAAAATGAAACTATAGAGACAGAACAACAAAAAATAGCGACAACAACAGATGATCACACTGACAAGCACTTGTGAGCGAGAGGGTATGAGACAGTTCAGTTTTGGTTTAAAAGAGTTTTTAATATTTGTTATTGGTCATAACTTACAGGGAAAAATAGAGCAAACACTGGACATGGATGAAGCTTTCTAGAGTGCATGTGTCGACCACCTGCATTTGCACACAACATCAAATGAAGTATACTTTGAAAGGCTATGTGTTCAACAGTACGCATTCGCTAGCATACGCATACAAAAACAAAGTATACTTTGGGCTTTACAGTACATTAACATTTCTTTTCAACTTACATTAACTTTTCTTTTCAACTTGTGTATTCTTTGAGCTGTTATGTTGTTTTTGTCATTTTAGGGTTTTAGGTGTTACATTTTCACTGCAGCAAAATTTACACAAAAGAGATTTGTCTGTGTTTTTATCACACTGCTTAATTTGCTCTTTGAAATCATAATACATATTGTGTTTTAGGTTGCATATTTTAACATTCACTTCTTTTTTTTAAAAGTCTCTCTGTAATTCAGATTTTGGCTTTTTTAAAAAAAACAAAAAAACAAAAAAAACATTATGCCATAAGTGCAACCCAGAACATCCTTTAAACAGTCACACACACACACACTAGACAACTCAGTGTGAGAATACACCTTGACTGTTACGCACAGCAACATAATTTAAAAAAACAAAGCATAATGAATTGTGATGCAAACATTTGAAATGTTTTTTTTTATATGCCATATAGTTTCTGCCTGAGCTAGAATACTAAAAAGTATTTATTTTAGCTTTTTCTTGCACACATGCCTTTGCAATCCTATTCTTTGTCTGTCTCACCACAACCGCACATATGTGCAACGGTATTTACCCTTCTCAATTCAACTCTCTCCTCAAGGTTTTCTGTCTATGCACTTACATTTGCATTTAATAAAAGACAGAACATCTGAGTTGAGCGAGTTAAGTCTGTTCCTAACCTTTATTTCAGCATATACGTCACTTTCATCCACTCAAGGACTTCAGCCTTATTCTCCAGTGCTTCATTCAAACCAAGACATCTCCACTTCTAAGCATCCGAGAGTCACCATTACTGTTGTAACCCCATGATCTATCATTCTTGAGGCTTGAAATCAAGGACAGATCAGAACAAACCAACTCTGTCTCATCTTTAGAGCAAATAAATCACTCCCCCTTCCAAACCTCCTCTTCCTTATAACATACCTTGAATTTTAATTCTAAAGGAATTAACAACATCTTATCATGCTTCCTGCATATTTTTATCCCACAGTTGCTTACTAAAGCAAACAGTTTGGCAGACAAATGACTCTCTTGTGATTTTCACATTGTGACATCTGATCTTGCTGCTAACACTAGTTGTGCTTAGATGATAATATTTTTAGGTCTGGGTGCTTTAATCTACCATGAACTTGCAACTCTATGAGCCTTCATAACTATATCTCATCCAAACCTTCTCTACTTCTTCCTTAGGATTTCTCAGCCCACTGGCATAGCCTGGTGTTTCTGGTTATTTCAGTTTCCCTGATCACCTGCCTGCCTCCTATAGGCTTCATTAAGCAGCTGTATCTCTTCCTGGTAACCTCCAGCCTCCTGGTGTTGTCTCCGGCTGTTTTGTCTATGCGCTTCCACTGTATCCGGAATGTGGATGTTAATGTTGTCCGTATCTGGATTACTCGTGGGGATCAACAGCGAGTACGAGGCTGTTTCTCCTAGATCACATGAGACAAAGCGGTTCTCACGACGAGAGTAGCGTAGTGAGGGTGAACGTGCATGTGTGGATGACTGGCTGATGTTGGAGACAATAGACACGCTGTCCATGGCCTCCTCGTTGTCGCAGATCTCCAAAACCTCCAGGTGGATTTTTACATTGGTGTCTGCGACTCCACCCCGTACTCCAACTCCACCACCCCCATTGCTAGAGTTGTGCTCTTCAGCACTAGGTTCATGACCCACTGATTTGGAGCGGTACACCTCAACTTTCTTTGCGTTGTTAGGAGAGATCCTTAAACCATCGCTGCTGACTTCATAGGTGGAGAGGGACAGTGTTTTGCCCGTGGGGGCATGGAGGGAAACTGTGCCCTGGAAGGCACATAATGGAATGGCCAACCCAGCCGTGGATCTCTGTTCGGAAATATAAAGACAAAGAGACATGCTGTCAAGTCAAGAGTAAAGGAGTGTGATACACATAAAGACACACACATTGGGTTTCCATGTTTTATGGAGACAGTCCATAGGTGTAATGGTTTTTATAATGTACAAACTGCATTTTCTGTCGCCTGACCCTAACCCTAAACATAAACCTACCACTCACAGGAAACGTTCTGCATTTTTAGATTTTCAAAAAACTTCATTGTGTATGATTTATAAGCTTGTTTCCTCATTGAGACCAGAAAATGTCCCCAAAAGGGTTTTGGATATTACATTTTGTCTCCATAATCCACACACACACACACACACACAACAATGGAAACTTAAGTTTAAAGAGCTGGTCATATGGTATTTTAAAGTGTCCTAATATTGTGTCGGAGTCTCCTACAAAGGTCAGAAAACATTGTAATTTTCTCAGAATATACATTTATACATAGAGTAATTTCTCAATGATTTAGAAATGATTCATACAATCAATTCTGAGTGTAAGGTCTGCAATCCCATCCCATCCATAAGCCTACTCTGCTCTGATTGGTCAGCTTGCCAAGCCTGTTGTGATTGTTACAGTGAGGAGTACTTGAGCAAGTTAGTAAGCGCTGCCATCAGTGTTGCCAAATCCGCGGTTGTTTTTGATGTCCGCAGGTTAAAGCAACCTCAATAATTTCATATTTAGGCCCTGGAATGCGAAATTATTAGGGGAATCCCGACAAAAAATGTGTATTTTACACCCTGGAACGTGATTTTATTTGGCAGACCCCCCTTCGAAACCTAACTGGGCTAGTTTAGGGCTAGTTTTGAGTAGCAATTGGGCAGGTTTTGTTGTGAAAACCTGGCAATCCTGGCTACCATTATGATGAAATAACACAGTTTGTGAACCGAAATATGTCTACATTCTTTATTATTACACGAAGCAATACAACGACAAGTCTACATTAATCAACACATTCTTAGGAAATAGTGGCTTCACAGCGAATTATCAGAAATATTTCAGTAAGACAGTATTATTGTTTACCTGGAAACCTAAAACTGCACTAGGTATATATCACATATTAGCACAAACAACTTACTATTTTGAGCACTCAATTGAAAATGTACACATAGCGTATCAATCGTATTTACAGGTTGTGGTTCGGAGATGCCTGTTAGTCCAAATAAAGAAGATTAGAAGCCAACAAAGATAAAAGCCAAGATTAGAGAAGCAGTCCTTGGTAAATGACTAGCACAACAAAAGGTTTGAGCTTTCAGCAATGAAAACAAAACAAGCTTGCTCTGACAGCGCAGAACACTGCATCTTCTCAACATGATGTAAACACACTAACTAGCGGAAGTGTTTGTGGGCAGGTCAGAGTGTGTGTATTCTGCGGGCAGGCGGGGCTTATGCTAATATGTTACCTAGTGATGTATATCGGTAACAGGAAGAAGATTCAAAAATATAATGACTGGTTAAGGCAGCTCCGAGTTGACTCTTTCTTTTGAGATACAATTTCTTTGTTGATCATGCACTTTTTTGATTAACAACTTTGCAGACTGTTTACATTGAAGGATAGCTATGTTACAAACCGCAAAAAAAGATAATTTTCGAAAACACATATGACCTGCTCTTTAAATGCTGCTTTAAAATTTTAAATAATGAAATACGTACTGAGAATTAAAAAAGCCAAAGTTACATCTTACAGGGATACAGTCATCAATTTAATGAATGGTGAAGAAAATCAAGCTTACTCTGAATACTCAAAAAATTATGTGACAATGGTCAGTAGAAACCAAAATCATCAACCCACAAAGAGCTGGACAAAATCACACCGAAAATCAAAGTAATAATAATGATAAATTACAAGCTAATCGAATATCCATAAATGTCATCAAAGCAACTCACAATGTAAGTCAGCAGTGTGTATGGCCTTCATGTGCCTATTTGCACTCCCAACAATGTCTAGGCATGCTCCTGATGAGATGGCAAAAGTAGTCCTAGGGGATCACCTGCCAGACCTGTATCAGGGCATCAGTGAGCTCCTGAAGAGTCTAAGGTGGTACTGCTTCGGATGCTACAATACAGAAAGTTTCAGAGGTTCCCAATTGGATTTAGGTCTGGGGAACGTGAGGGCCAGTCAATGGTGCCTTCATCATCCAGAAACTGCCTACACACACTGGGCACTTGAGGCTGGGCATTGTCACACACCAGGGAGAAACAAAGGGCCCAGAGGGTCTATGCAACCCTCCAAGGATATTCCTCACCAGATTATCACTGACCCCTGCCAAAACATACTATCATACTAGATGATGTTGCAGGCAGCATAACTTTTCCTTTGGCATCTCCAGACTCCGTCACATCTGTCACATGCTCAGTGTGAACCTACTCTCACCCGTGAAGGGAACAGGGTGCCAAAGGTGGACCTGCCAATTCTGGCCAATGCCAGTTGAGCTGCATGACCCTGGGCACAGGTCCCACAAAGGATTGTGGGCCCTCATGCCACCCTCATAAAGTCTGTTTCTGACAGTTTTGTCAGAAACATGCACACCAGTAGCCTGCTGTATATCATTTTTGAGGGCTCTGATAGTGCTCCTCTTGTTCCTTGTTGCACAAAGGAGCAGATACTCGTCCTGTTTTGATGAAACCCCTCCTCCCAAAATACGAAACATGCTTTGATTGGTTAGCTGGCCCAGTGTGTTGTGATTGGTGAACTGCTTAAAGTGTGTTCTGGAAATGTCACAACCTTTTCCATAACCACAATTTTCATCTGCTCACCTGTAAATATTAACAATGGTTTCAATTTTGGCTTACCAATTCAAGCCCGATTCAGACCCTGAGAATGTTTACGAATAAGAGAACCCTGCAGAACCACTGCAAGCACAAATGACAGGGTTATGGAACCGGGGTGAAAGAACAGCATCTCTGTGCCATTGCAACAACACGCTACTAAAGCAGCTCTTCTTCTTTTCAACCAGGCCCCGCACATGGGTGATTATTTAAATGAGTGACATTGTGACTTCACAATGTCCAGAAGAAGCGTGCTGTAGTCTGAAAGAGCGTTTTCTGTTAAAAGTGTTTTCTGTTAAAGAAGAAATCTCCTTTTAGATTTGACTATGAACTTTGTTTCCTTGCAGATCTTTGCCTAAGGCACAAAGCAAGCCAGGACTGCCACTGGTGCCTTCCTCAAAAACTTTCCCTAGCCTCCCTTGGTGCATTATGCCCCTGGTTATAATATTATGAATACATTTCTATAATGCAAATGCTGTATGTGAAAACAAATATGTGAACTGTGCCAGCTACGTAACTACCAATTATATTAACATTCTTTCATCATTAAATGGGGTTGTAGTTTATAAAAAATGGCAAAGCATTTTATTAATGTGGTCTAGTGCAATGATGCTTAATGATTATGAAATTTAGCCTCACAGGATGATACTATGCTGGAAATGGAGACATTATTCAAATAATTTTGAAGGATCAAAGCTCTAAATTACACACAAAGTCAATGACATTATAAAAAGAAGTCAGATAAATGTGATTACTTTCACCAGATGTTTTCTGTGAGTTAATGAGCCCTGTGTACATATCATTCCTATTAAGAACAAAAGCTCTGGTCAAATTATGACAAGATCCATAAACACCCGTGGCTCCATTGTGCCATCTTTCCCCCATCAGCAACTTTAGTCATATACAATAAAGTCACACTACAGCGAAATTCAGTTTAGTGGCGTTGTCATTATCATTGATATGCTCCTTTCACGATAAAGAGAGACAGTCGGCATGGAGCCTGTGCGTAATAGATTGAAATGTCACGCTTGACTGAGGACTGTGAATAATTCAAGCATTTTGATCTGATTTCATTTGACCATTCAGCACAGCAGCCAGAGATAAGGATCTCTCCCTACCTTCTTTCATTTTTTCTCTCTCGTTACATTAGAAAGGCTGAGGAATGAGATGTCAACAATATGATGTCTGCCTCCAGCAGGCTTTGCCCAAAATACAGCACATCATTCAAATGAAATAATGCTCATCAGAGGTTGTAGAGACCACGTGACTGGGGAAAGGGTATGACTTGCATGAGAGTTCACCCACTGGATGAGTTAGAGGCGCTGGGGCGATGAAGGATAATAACCACATCAGAGTCGAGGCAGGAAAGCAGACAGAGAAAATGGCAAATGCAAACAAGGCCCAGGCTTTTTATGATGTTTATGATTGTGTGTGTGAGTGGCCTAGTTTCCCATAATTCCCCTGCGAGTTGGTCTATGAGAAGTGTTGATGCAGATGCTCAATCACATGAATCCTCCTTCGCACCTACGTAAAAATGACAGATTTCTATTTACAGAACAACTCATTTTAATCTTACACAAATGACCTTTTGCAAGCACACTTGACCTGAGTTCTCAATATACTCAGAATTACTAATCTGCCCCAGGTTAATCGGTGCCAGCTCTGACCTCTCCTCCTACTCTGGGTCATTGCCACCGGAGGATCTGAAATTTAATCTAGGGTTCCTGCTTTCAGTGGCAGATACACAGTGGCAGTCATAGTCTTCTGTGCTGCAGCAGCCCAGCAGGGTTTACAAGTCACAAGAGAGTATTTCATAAACCTGCTGTTTTGGCACCAACCATGCTAAGAGTTTAAAGTAACCCAACTGTATTTTTCTCTTTGCAACTCCCAATTACCCACTGTTTCAAAGTGATGGCTTGCAGCAGAGCCCACTGTAGCGGGGCACGAGGAGGAACTGCCTTTGTTGTCATAAGTCCTATGTTCCTCAAAGCAAAATGTCTTTTAAAAGAAAAACAAAAAAGTGTTTTCATCTCTACCAAATGGTACCAAAAGAGGGGAAGAAAACATAGACCACTAAAGAAATATCAGTTTTATGTGTTTAAATGGGTCATATAATGAAACAAAGTTTCTCTGATCTTTTAAAATAAATTTGTTCTATGTGCTAAAAAAAATTATAGTAAGTTGGATGGACGAATGGATACATTGGACTTTAATGACATTGCATTCTAAATACATAGACCTTTATACAGAGTTGGTCCCCCTTTTCGCAAAGATGACATCCTATCATAGTACCACACTTTAATTCAGAACAACACATTTTTGTTTTTTTTCCACAAATATTTGTAAATGCAGACTGCATGACTATGTGCTTAATTTTGTACATTTGTGGCAATAGGTCTGATTGAAACACCTGAATTCAGTTCAGTGTTTTTCATACTAGTTCAATGAATCATAAACAATTAGTGGACTTGTATAATAACTTAGGACAGTAAAGAGACCATTCTACTGACTTATAGAAACACCAGAAGAATGAAGCCTAAGCTCCCTGCTCATCTGTGTGAACATGCCATAGACCTGCTGCAGGGAGGCATGAAGACTGCAGATGTGACCAGAGCAATAAACTGCAATGTCCGTAATGTAAGATACCTAAGACAGTGCTACAGGTAGGACAGCTAATCTGTCCTTGCAAAAGCAAACCACATGTAGCTCTATGTCCCCCAAGGCGTGTTCCAAAACTTGCAAAAGCATCGGTGGAAGAGTGAGGCAACATCTCACAGCAAGAACTGGCAAATCTGGTGCATGCTATGATGACGAGATTCACTGTAGTAGCTGGTGGACACAAAAGATTGTTTTTTTTTATTTTTTCTTATTTTTGTTGAGTTAATAATACAACTCAACCAAGAAACAGTTGAAATCTTGTTTTAGCTTGTTACTACTTACAGTTAGAGCAGAGATGCCCGATCCTGTTCCTGGAGATCTACCTTTCTGCAAATTTCTCTGATCAAATACATCTAAACCAGCTCATTAAGATCTTCAGATAGGTTTGTTGTGAGCAAGGCTATAATGAACTAGGCTATATATATATATATATTTTTTTAAATTGCATTACTTTTCACATATTTTAGCTTTATTCTATAGTGATTGTCCGTTCTCTTGGTCTACTGAGTTCCTGGTTCTGTGATAAGTATTTTTAATATTGTAAGGTTAGGTTTAGGCTAGGGGTAGGTGTAGACGTTAATAAAGCCTCAAACCACATTAATATCACGCTGGAAACACAATCTGATAGGTTGCATTTTTCGCTGTCGAGAGGAGGCTGTCCTCCTTAAAATGTGCAGCACAGAGTGCTATAATGGGATTATAATTTTCAGGAACTGAGTTAAACAAAAATTGTACATTTTTCCGTAAGTCCAGCATCCCTAGTAAGGCCCTAGGAAGAGGTCCTGCAATTGGGGTCAAAATAAGTGTTTCGACAGCATGGCAGCAACGCTCTACTACAACTCTTCCTCTTCTGTAAAGCAGCCCAACATGTTCCCAACCACTTTGTTGTGTGTTCCTGGGGGCAATGTTTATGTAAATTTCAGATTTTGTGATGTCATCAGCCCAGAAAGTAGCTCAACCAGTCCCAACTTAACTTAATGAATGCTATTGGGATGTGAAGAAACAGCATAAAAGAAAATGTTTATGAACCAAATCACCTACCCTGCCTTTAAATACTTGAATTAATTCAGTCATACAATATTATTGTAAAAAATGAGTGCATAGTTAAGTTTATAGTTGGTGCAATACAAGTTATATGGATTGTTAGCCTACAACTGTGAATCATGTTGAAAAATGCATTTAGGTGGAAAAATTAGTTTAAATATGAGTGTGCCTGCAAGGTGCCCCCAAGGCTAATACATTGATCAAAATGATGTTAGTGGAGGAAGGAGTTAGATCAACGGCATCATATTCCACTATTCACAATCTATATACCTTACTTTAATTCAGTTATTAAATAAACCGTCCTTGTCTATTTAAATTTACAATAGAATTGACCCAATACTGAAACAGTGAACTGGATGTGTGAATGGTGAGACCAAGCCTGAACAAGCCAGCAAAGCAATTCTTAGCAAAACAGCAGTCAATCATGTCAATGTGTCTGACTAAGAGCCTCTGCAGTGTCTCTACAGTGTGCATTGTGTTCCTGACACAATACATTCAATATGGAAATACACAGAAATGGCTTGCTTGTTTGTTTGTTGAAAATAATCTACATAATAATTTGTCCAGTTGGAGGGATTTTCTACACATGAACACTATTGTAATGTTAATTGTGAATGGCTTATTTTTTGCATGCCTCATTATAATTGGATACATCTGTTTTGGAAAGCATGAGGCCATTTATTTCTGTTAAACTCATCAGCTCCATTAACAACTCAACATGAATAATCCTTTCACTTCCAACACAGTCCATCTCCTGCAGAGCAGTGTGTATCTAAGCTTCATGATTTATCCTTGTAAACATTAAATAAATCTAGCAATATAGCCAATACAGCTGTCTAGAAGTGATTCACATGTTTAATAATAACCATTTAAGGTTGCTGTGGTGGTGAATATCTAGTTTAATGTTATCTGAACAATCCAAACATTTATTTTTTGTTAAGTATACTACAAATACATTAACATATTTATGTGCTCAATCAAAATACCCTGCAATTAAACTTTTGGTGTACTAAACTGGTATACTTAAAGTCTGCTAAATTGGAACAACTAATCTTGTGCTTAACACACTTTAATTGTGCGGAAGTATATCGAAGTCCAACTAAAGATATACTTATGTATATTTGATGTGCTAAAGTGGAACTATTGCAAGTATACTTCAGGTACACTTTAAATATCTTGCATTTAAAGACTGATATTATAGAGTAATCATACAATCCTTATTAACAGTGATATTAAAACATATTTTAGGCATACTATTAAGAAATGTGCATTGTGCAATAAAGAAATACTCCAAATAAAGTCTAATTATAATTTATATCAGTAAGTCTTAAGTAACATATCAATAAATATGTTAATGGATCTGAAGTATTCTTAGTATGAAATAAATGCATTTTAAATAAATTATGGCACAGGTGTTTTTTTTTTTTTTTTACTAGGGTAGTACTGAGTGCACCAGTGCTGCATTGGGAGAAAAGTTCTTGCAAAGAAAGTCTGATAAATTCATTATAATGTGTTGTCTTTGTTAGACTATCTACTTAAAATTGTGATGAAACATAAGTAGAGACAGATCTTTTCTTCAATATTATGATGTACATCTGACTGTGAGAAATTATCTCAAATGAAACAAAATGTTGTACAGGGTTGTTGATTAGAGATGTAGATTTTATATTTGTGTTACACTCAAAAATAAATGCATAGATACGTCAACATACATATATACTATATATATATATATATATATATATATATATGTAAGTTAAAATAGTAAGTGTAAGAGCATTAACAATTAATTGTATTTAGATTAGAAAATTCGGATATCAGTAATGAAGAAAATGGAAAAGAAACATTTTTTATAATCTTACTCATAATCAATATTCTCATGCAATATTACTTAGAAAAGTATTCAAAGTAACTCCATCCCTTATTTTTGTTAAATGAGTGTCATCTTACCTGTCTGGGTGTCCTTTCTGATTTACTCCTGCACCACTCCCAGTCAGTCAGCTCGATTTTACGACACTCCTCATGTGACAGCCTCCTCTCGGGACCATCGAACACAGACGAATTGTCAAGGTGAAGATCCTCATGATCGCAAGTTGAAACTTGAGGTGAGACACTGCACAGTCCGTCCCTTTCTGTGGAGCTCTGAGGCTGGCTGGCTGCTCTCTCTTCAAGCAGCAGCTCACTGTGGAGGGAGCTGTCCTCCGCTGCTGTGGTGCTGAACTTACCGATCTGACCGCTGTCCAGCACCGCCACTCTGCTCTCAGAGAGATCACAGCTGTATAAACTGTTAAAAGAGGGTTTCTCAATGGATGGAGACTTGACATGGGAGATCTTGTAAATGCCATAGCCTTGTTGAAATGAGAGGTTGAATTCAAATCTCCTTTTCTTTGCTGCAAAGAACACATGAATGATAATGTGGCAATGTGAAAAGCTATTTTGATTCTGTTTCTCACACACACACACACACACACACATATATATATATATATATATATATATATATATATATATATATATAAGATATATTTAAGATACTGTATATATCAAAATACACCATTTATACAACCTAATACATTATTACATTGATTGTTTAAAACAAATCTACATGTTCTTTCTATAAACTTATAAAAAATTGTTTAAAAATGGGGCTTATTAGTGTACCAACCGTTGGAAAGCTCGGATCCTAAACCTTGACGGCAGTTGATAAAGCAGCCGCATGGCAGATGGATCCAGCGCTCGGAAAGCACGAACACAGGGGTGACCGCCGCAGAAAGCAAGGTCAGGAAAAAACAGAGAGTCTCCAAGGACGAGCTGTGCATGTGAACAGCATGACTCACCAGGATTTGGGTCTGCAAGGGCAATGTTTGCCAGTGAAAATATAGGTGAATCATTGATCATTTCAGGATGTTTAAACAGACCAAATAATAATAAAAATAATAACAAAACAAAACAAAAAAAGACAAAAAAAGAAACATTTACATTGACAGGTTATATTAAAAGGTCAGTCTATATCAATGCCTTTAGGCCTTTCCTGATGTCAAACAGAAAATATATTTATATACAGTTGAACAAGACAATTTAGAGTGGTGCAAGGTTTTTGTTACAAATTGTAAATAAAGTACTTTCTGTGGTTTCTCAGAGTCTCAAACTAGCGAAACCCATATGAAAACCTCAAGGCTCTTTTTCAAAAAGGCCAGTTTCAGATGAACTTACATCATGGAGTTTTCTCCACTTTTCACACAATAATCAACAATCAGAACATTAAACTATAGCATGCATTATGAATATACAAAAAAGCCATATTTATTCTAAGCTATTTTGTGAGGTAAATGGGACAAATTTATTTTCATCTTTTTGTTAAGTGTGAAATTTAAAATAGTTATATAGTAAAAGTTTGAGTAGTTTATGCAGGCATTAAATTAGTAAATTAATATATGAAATTATTTTACTTGACTACTATTGAGATGCCATGTGTCAGACCCAATACTGAACAACACTGTGTGAATATCAATAAAATCAGTATTGTCCAGCACTGGTTATATCGGTCATTCTATAGTATGAGGAATCCAAAATGAGGCCTCAAGTACCTTTTCATTTTGAAAGTGTAAAATAAATCACAATTCAGTGTAACAATTAAATGATTATTAAATGAAAAGTCTGAACATTGCTTTTATAGATCTCACCATCATTGGCATCCACAGAATAATTCGCGCCATGGCCAGAATCATCGAGAAGCGCTTCTGAGAGAAAAACACGCGGGAATGTCGTACACTTTGAGCTTCATCTTTCTGAAAATTACCAGTTGCTGGTGAGTATGAGAAGGAATATGTATCCGTTTTGTTCTTAAAACTGCCACTGTTTGAGATGAATTTATTGTAAGCTCCCAAACTTTTCTCCAAGCTATCCCGTGACAGAGAGGGGATCTCACACAGCGGCGCAGACCCGGCAATTTCAAAATAGCTCGGGTAAAATGTTCTCAGGGCCTCCTTGGAGCACATGAGCTGGTAGATGAGAGGAACCGAGCAAACTACCAGCCCGCAGAAACACAGTGAGTAAACAGCGAACAGAAGTAGCACGTACAGGCTGTCGTTCTCCGGGAGACAGCCGAGAGAAGTGGGGGTGAAGCGACCCCAGCCACACACAGGCAAGACGCTGACCGCGAGACTCACCATCCACACCGCCACCACCGCCACAAATACCCCGAGAGATCGGTTAGCCGTCTGATACACTCCAAAGCGTTTTGTCACGTAAAAAGTGTAGGCAACTATGAGACAGGCTTTCATATTACTTGACAACCCTTGGAAAACATACAGGAGTCCGGAAAGAGTGCACATTGCGCCCGACCGGTTCGCGTCTCCGCTCCTCCATTGCAAGATCATGAAGAGCGTGAGCGGCACGACGCTGATCAGGTCGTCTATAGATAAAGAAGCCACTATCAGACAGAGGGAAGACTTACTTCTCATCCTGAGCAGCGACATAAGCGAGTACAAACCTCCCAAGCTAGTGACAGCAGCGATGGCGAAGGATAAACCAAAGAGAAGCTGCCAGTTGCCCTCAACCGCGTCCACGTCCTCATACTGGTTGGTTTTATTGGACAAAGGTGAGGCATGTGTCGCCGACATTTTCCTTCAGTCTAACTTTCCCGACTTCACGCGTCTCATTCCCTCTCAGAGAATCCGGTGATCAGACCGAGCGCATGGAAGTTTCCTCCAGCTACAGCGCGCCACGGAGTGATTATAGTTCCCCATCCGCTAATCTTTGTGCACTTATGTCAAGCAAATGTAGTGCATAATATAACCATTTTCCGTTCAAACTGCTACTGGTGGCATTGTGATTTCTTCTCCAGGCATGTGTGGATAGATGTGTCGCGCGCACTTAGGTTGAGCGTGGCTCGTGCAGCACATCTCTTCAGTATGAATGAGCTCTCAGATAGGAGATGTTAGTAGAGGGGTGGAGCCACCGTCCTTCATCTGTCACTGCTGGACGAGGAACGTGCGCTTTGTGTAAAAGACTAACATTGTGTGTTACATTTGTTAGGCACTAGAATAAATTATTATAGGCTAGTATTGCAGCGCAAATTATTTGCATCATAAATAGGCTACGTGTAGTTTATTCGTTTTACAGAATACTCATGTTCAGTATGTATCGTGAAATGTATTCTCTAAAATAATCCGGTTAAATTTACGTGTACGGGAAAAGATGGCAGCTGCGGTTGCGAGAAACAGTATTTCAGCATTAGGGGATGCCATAGTGATGTCTACGCATTTTTTTTAGCATATATTTCATTAAGAGATTACCAAAATTTAGTTTTTACTTTAAAATATGCCAATAACTACCATAATAATAGTACACATCAAATTAGGCCTTTCCTTAAACAGCTAATAAGCATGTACACAGTACACAAACACATAACATAATCAGAGTAGGGGAGAGCGGAGACGAAAGTAACGCGGGACGAAAGTAACAAAGCTATTTTTTCAGAGCCCGGACTATATTTGCTTTCCAAGCTATGACAGCACATTCAGCACGCAATGATGGAGCTGAGAAATATCACGTGATTTCGTCATTGTTCCCCGCGGTTAGGTTCGGAAAGCAGTTTTCGAATGCAATAAGTAAATCATGGAAGCGGTATTTTTTTTTATTTATTTTTTTTTTTCAAATTCGTTGTGTTGTGTTTCTCGTTTCATGTGTCACAGTAATGATCAATCTATGTTATTTAGTGCTGCAATACATCCTGAAGTTCGGCTTTTTAGAGTTTTTCAGTATAGAAGTAAATCGAATTTAAATGTAAGGAATTCCTGTAGGGACGAAAGTAACACTTGTTACTTTTGTCCCCCTACAGTGACAGTGACAAGAAGTTTTTGTTTTGTCGAGCAGCATGCTAATTTGGTGACTTTCTGTGTTTTGCATCATTTATTAAAACGTTTATTATAAATGTTTATGTTGTATTATACTAAAAGAATATGCCAAGAGTGAGGGTCAGAAAGACAGACAAAGCTCTGATTCAGCCACGTTCATGAGAGGGCTTTTCTGGACATAGGCCTATTTGTTAGGAATATCAGTCTCAGGGCTGTTGCTACATGGCATTTACCTTAGGCATATTTAGGTTTTAGCCATACCTTAGCTTTTCCACCTCCACCTGTGAATTTGCAGTGTTTCCAGATGTTTTATGCACATTTTGAATTTATGCATACAAACAACTGGATGGAAACATGAATAGGCCTACTGTTAAATTATGTTAAGAATTTATATTATGCTAATTTAATTTAATTTTCATATTGTTCATTCTGTTCATATTGTTCAATTTTTTTAATAAAAATAAGTTGAATAAATAAATAAATGAAACAATTCAAGTTTGTACACTCAGGTTTTGAAACATTTGATGAAACTTAAATTTAAAAGGAAAGTGTAATTTTTTTTTTTGCAAAGATTAAGGACAAAATATGTTTGCAGTTACATATTAACAAGGTCATAGTCATGTATATTTAATAAAATCAAGAGTAACACAACAAATCTAACTTGTATTGTTGTGTTACTTCTCATCCCAACCGGCGGGGTTGAAAGTAACAGTGTGCAACTTATGTTCAAACTGAAATTACACTGAAGTCTTTTTACATTTTTGCAAAATACCACCTGGTATTAGTAGACCACACTTCTGAGTTATAGGCCAAAGCAAAAATGTATCTTTGTCTACAACTTTATCTTTTTAAATTAAGTTTTTCTGAAAAAAAGGTACTTTCGTCCCTGCTCTCCCCTACACTACACACACACAACACTAAAATAATGCTATAAACATTAACAACATAAAATGTAATATAAAAACAATGTGCATTCAAGATAACAAAAATAATAAGAAACATAAATATTTAAATAAAATATAACAAAATGTGAAGTGTTAGGGAGGCGACATGTCTTCTGAGCATGTTCTTTATTGTTTTGCATTGTGTTGCATACTTTTTGCATCCAAACATAATTTTTAAGTGCCGCTAAATCAAATGTAATTTCTCTTATAAATTTAAAAGTGTTTTGGCCGAACCGTATAAAATATAATTTAGACTTAATGTGTGGTTAAATACAATGTTTCACCATAGTAAGATATGAATGGCCTTTTTTTTTTTTAATTCTGTTAAATCCACTAACATTTTTCAGTATAAATCTAAATGACTGATATTTACAAACTAGCTATCATGACATTTCTAAATCATTTGCTAACAGAATTAAATGTCTTTGATGCTCCAAGAATTTAAGACAAATAACTCAAATACAGTTTGGTGCTTCTAATAAGTTGCACTCTTAGATAAGTTCTGTATAGTTCTGTATACACTGATCCAAAATGTATCCTTGGGGGAAATACATACATGTACTGTCAGACATGTCTTTTGTATTGTTTACAGGAAGATGGATATGCATTAGCTATGATTTAGGGTTCAGTAGTTCATTAGTATAAAAATATAAATGCAGCTGCATGAATACAGCAATTACATACAAATATATGTTTTATAAAATCAATGGTTAAAAAAAAAAAAACACATAATGTCTGCAATGCTCTCAGAATTCAAGACAAACAAATAATACATACAATATCAGTAAATTAGTGAGACAGCTTCCCAATGTTTTTTTTTTTTTTTAAAAACGCATATATTTGTGCAAAATGTTTTTGTATAAAACCAGACTTTCTGTCCATGAGTCAAACATATACAGTATCATAAACAACTTTCATCAGCCCTCACCTTCAGCTAGTATACAAGCTCAGACATCCACTTGCACTTGTCTTTGAAGCAAATAATCATCACATTGTTTTTTAAACACTATACGCCTTTATCCATCCTTAATCAGTTTAAGGGGGCGGTGAGGGAGCTACACAAAATACCTTCTTTCCTAAAGCTGAATTTAGCCACTGCATGTTTGGTTCTGTTATTTCATCTACAATGAATGTAATACAATAACTGAAGCAAATGCCAGTTTGCATGTGCAACAGTATGTAATGTAACATTGTTAAAGTCAGTCTCATGACCTCTACAGGCAGACCACAGACACAGCTGGAATAAGGGGCAGACTTGATCAGCGGGTCTGCTTAGAAAGCTTGCACACATTGACTGGATCAATTTTTTAATTATACTGCATGAGATGCTACCAGGGTATGATCATAATCTAACCTTGGCCAACACAATGAGGAAAAAATAAGTTTCTCTAAATGGCCAATATCGTTTTTATCGTACAAAGAGAGCAAGGAAGAGAGAGATTTAATTAATTAGATGTTGTCATGAAGTATTTTTATTATTATTGAGTTTGCCACTCAATTCAGTCAAAGCAGACTGACATGTGATGTGTTTGTTCAGGTTATGTATTCAAGGGTGAAGTGTGATGTGTGTGTAAGCATGGCCTTGTCCTCTGTTACTGACATGCTCAAGGTTTAAGCTTGAGTAATGTGTTTTTTCAGCATTCAAAGAAGAAACAGCTGTAATCATTTATTATTATTTGAAAGTTTACTCGCTTAATATTGTTTAAAACTTTGATATTTTGTTTTGATTGTTTTGTGACATTTTTCACTGTTCCTGCTAGAATTTTAAATGGCTCCTTTCTTTTGTTTTGTTGTACGCCTGAAGGTCTGTCAAAGATTGATCTTTTATTCCAGTAAAAATTGTTCTCTCTGCTTTTGCAGCATTTATAAAGTTCCAGACACAAGAAAGTGCAAGATACGCCTTTCATACTTTTGTTACGTGTCTCAAATTTTATGTGCAGCATTTCTTGGCTTTGTGAACAGACAATATATTTGCATTTCATGACAACTCGGATGCCTGAAAAATTTGGTCACATTTACTTCAGGGTGCTACTTACCTACCATATCTGTAATTATTATTATTTTTTAAAAATATTTACAAATACATTTGAAAGGTTTACCAAAAGTTTACTGTAAATGTTTGTCAGTACTTTAAACAGTACACTTTACCCATATTTCAAAGTGTCAGACCGTTTGGACTATTTTTGTGTGTTTTCCCCCATGTACTCCCTTATTTGGTCTTTCCTGTTCCGTTTTCAATTTGTTACGTCATCATCTATTGGTCACACCTGTCTCCCCCTGATTGGTTTGTCTGTGTATTTAAGGTTGGTTGTGTTCACGTTTGTTGGTCGGTCCATGTTATGTCATACTCTGTATTACATTCTGTATTGTCTTCACGTATTGTTACTCCGTCAGATTACATTGTGTTTGCTTGTTCCCTGCTGTTTCCTGTCCGTTCCTGCTTCCCTGTGGATATTATAAATAAAACTCTATGTTTTGGACCTCCTCTCTCATCCTGATCATTCCCCGCGCACGACATCGTGACACAAAGACACAAAGTAGAAGCAATTATGTATTAACATAATACAGATGTGTGTACAGACAATAATACATTTTAATTGTAAATAAAACTCAGTTAATTGAGGTTAGTTACCTGAGAACATTACAGTTTACATGACATTACATTACATTTAGCAGATGCTTTTATCCAAAGCGACTTACAAAAGAGGACAATGAAAGCAATCAAAATCAAACAAAAGAACAACAACATGTAAGTGCTATGACAAGTCTCAGTTAGCCTAACGCAGTACATGTAGCAAAGTTTTTTTTTTAAATTATATAATAAATAAAAAGGATAAAAAGGACAGAATAGGCAAGCAAGCTAAAAAGAACAGAACAGGCCTTACAACAAGAAGTTTTAGTGTAATTTAGCTAGTGTAATTTTTTTTTTTTAAGAAAACAAGCAGTAAGTAAATGAATAGAGTACAAGTCTAAAAGGGCAAGTTTCTTTTTTTGCTAGAGTTAGAGGGTCAAATAAAGATGGAAGAGATGTGTTTTTAGCTGATTCTTGAAGATGGCTAAGGACTCACCTGTTCGGATTGAAATGGGCAGGTCATTCCACCAGGAGGGTACATTTAATGTGAAAGTCCGTAAAAGTGATTTTGGGATGGCACAATAATGTGCTGTCCACTTGCAGAATGCAAGCTTCTAGAGGGCACATAAGTCTGTAGTAATGAATTTAGGTAAAGGGGTGCAGAGCCAGTGGTGGTTTTGTAGGCAAACATTAATGCCTTGAACTTTATGTGAGCAGCTATTGGTAGCCAGTGCAAATTGATGAAAAGAGGTGTGACGTGCGTTCTTTTCGGCTCGTTTAAATTTACATATTACGTATTCAGTTTGTTCTTAAGTATATTCTTAGTATATTATTTTTTGGAAGTATGCTAAAAAGTGTACTTTTTTCACAAGGGTGGTACCACATGGAGCACATTTTTAAGTTAAAATTTTATTTATTTATTTTCCACTGTAAGAAAAAGTAATGACTAAAAAGATGGAATGTGTCAAATTGCCACAGCATCAGCTTTATTTTCTGCTCCGATTTTTGCTTTCTTAAAATGCTATTGGCTGGACTTCAAGGAGACTAGTTATTATCCTTGTGCATTTGGAAAATTAATTTGTCTTTGAGCATATTTGATTTATTTACATGTAAGTGAATTTAGATTTTCACAATTTACTTTAGAGTGATTTTCTGGCAAGGTTAAGTCTGTGGGGGGAGGTAAGCAGGGCACAGCGCTGCCCCTGCCATAGAAACACCATCACAGACAGACATGATTCACACCTACTGTTGCTGTGGCTGGAATACATTCTGAAGGTTACATGCAGTGTGTGTGAATCAAGAGGTACTAAAGATTGTAAATATGGAGAGATCTATGCATATAAAAATTCACATTAAAGTGTGCTAAAGTGGGAGATTTCTAAGTAAACGGAAGGATTGTTTTTGATAGCTTCTTTTTTCAGCAAATGAATCCCAGCTTCTAAAACCATTCTCTGCTATGTTAACCATAACAAATCTGCTAAAGATTATGTCGGATAAAAACTAGGCCAACTTGGAACATCAGCGTGTATGTGGGTATTGAAAGGAGACAAGTTTTACTCCTTTCAAGATGCTGTAAAATAATTCTCTTTTCTTTTGAACAAAAATATGAACAAAGCAGTCTAAATTAAACATAAGTGTCTCTCCCTGCAGTGTGAGGGTGCCAGTATGCATCTGGTTACAGAACATCTCTACTTACTCCTACAGCTTAGAATGACAGCGTAATAAAGGTCCTGCAATTTTATACTCACGGATGAGCATTTCTTTTTGAATAAAGCATCTCTGATGGAGAAATCATACCTCTGACTCTCCCTAGCTATCACTCTCTCATGGTTTCATGCTTCTTTTATGTATTCAGCAGCTGTACTTACAGCTGTCACTGCTCTACTGAATATGTGAAGATGTCTGAAACACTTAAGAATCATATTTCATCATTTCATCTCTCTCTCTGACAGTGTTGTCATGGACAAGGCTCTGAAAAAAAAAGAGATTTGGGAGAGATAGCATCAGAAAAATAGGACCCTTTATACACTCATCATCTATATTCCATTTCTCCACTCTCTCTTTACTTGCACCTGACACACACACACACACACACACACACACACAGAGAATCAACATCACTCAAGAAACAGATTCACGTGTGTTGCCTGGCTGCATCTGGAGTCACTTAATTAAATTCTGGATCACAGTTGGTGGGTCGTCCAAAGGAGCATGAGCGAGGGGAAAGCCGGTTGATGAGCACCATGCCCTGGGTCTTCTAAATCCCTCTGGTGCTCAAATTCAATTTGAGATGCTGAGGCAAAATGCATCTTGTGGTTTCCTGTTGCTCTGGCCCTGTAGTTTGAAATGGGGCCACAATTCTCATCTAAAAACCAGTCACCTGCTTAGACCCCCATTGTCGGGCACAGCAGTGCATATGAGTGAGGGCCTAGAGGGATAGCTAAGTTTAACCAACAGTCTGCTGGGTGGCTTGGCATACTAGCAATAACATATGACATTCCACATGATGCAGAGAGTGGGAGAGGTAGTCCATTTGGCTCATACAAGCTTGTAGAGGGCAGTCCTCTGCATGAAATATTCACCATCCCAGCAGTCTTTCACACGCAGACGTCTTGCAGACCGCATACACACATATTTTTGCCAAAACAGATGGTTTTGGAGCACAAAGAGACTCTGCTGTGTACAACTTTGACACCGTAGATGAAGAGTAGCAGAATTATGTGATGCTTGCTGAGGAACATCCAGCAACACCAACCTGCAGATCAGTTATTGAAGTATACAGGCAAAGGAAAAATAAACAGATATGATTTTTTTACTGGGCAAATGTCAAGTTTGTACAGAGAGTAGGAACTATGGAAAATGTGAACTGAAGGAAAAAGAAAATGAAAGGAAGCACCAAGAGATGGCACTAAATGAAACTGACCACAGAAGCCAAACCACATGTTCATGGACACAGACTTGCATATAGTTTAAGGCCGGGCCAGTGTGTAAACAGTGCGTCACTGCCAGCACAGCATGATGAACCGGGACTTTAACGTCAGACTGCGTGTGATAATATATGCATGTAGTAATTTCGAGTGTATGTAGTTTATGAGATTATGACAATGTTGGAATACTTTTGTTGTTTTGTTTTTGTGTTCAGTTTTATGTCTTTGTATGAAACAGTATTTATGCCCAAAACATAAAGCATGTCATGTTAATGTTCAAATCTCTCTCTCTCTCTCTCTCTCTCTCTCTCTCTTTCTCTCTCTATTTATTTATTTATTTATTTTTTACATCAGACAGGGAAAATTTTCACAATTTTAAGAGCCATTAATAAATATCTCCGATAAAGGTGACACAGATAACCTGGCACAGAAAAAAGGTCTACTACAATATAATGAAATATGTGTGAGTTGTATGTTGAGTATGTTGCTTACAAAGAAGTTAATATTTTGGGTTCAGTAAGATTTGTTTTTCTATTTATTCAGCAAGAATGCATTAAATTGATCAAACAAGAAAGCTAACACATTTATAATGTTACAAAATATTAGCTAAAATGGCCTGCTAAAAGTTCAGCATTGCCATAAATAGAATAAATTACATTTAACAATATATTAAAATTGAAAACATTTATTTAAAATTCTACTATTACTTCTACTATTACTATTAATTTTGGTATTTAATTTTTTTTTTGTAGACATCTCTTTTCCTTTCTTTCATTTTTAAGGGTGTGGGTATCATTAAAATCTTACCTTATGGAAGTTCACTCATCATTATCATAATCTTTCTTTTCTTGCACTCCATATCTTTTCATTTTTCACAATATGTAACTGGAATATCTGTGTAGTTTAACATAGCGGTACATGCTGTATATTACAGCATACTCAAACAAAATCCTTTAGTATCTCTCTGACCATGTCTCTCTGAAGCACTGTATGTGTGTTAAACAGACGCACACAGATAAGATTAAGAGGCACATTCTAACTGGCCTTTAGAGATAAATGATATGACGGTTTAAAATATTTTTTGGACAAGAGCAGTGACAATTCAATTTTCAGTGATTAGAAACCCTCACCACATACTAAGACGTTGTCTTATCTGTATAGTTTTTGTGTGGATGTGTCCTCTAGAAGTGTGAAACTCTAAATGATATGTGGTATAAGAGGGCTTCCTAACACCCTTCCTAACACCAATGACTTGTTTCTATGGATACAGTGAAGTCACTGAACGCAAACATGAGAGTGTTTGATCGTTGGAAATTGGTGATACGTCATTCATTTAATAAGAAAAGTGAATGAATATGCCATCTGGCACAGCCTTATCTAGCTTATACATATCATGCTTTTGAGGTCAAAGCATCATAATAAAACCATACTGAAGCATGGATGTCATCAATGGCGTAACCTTTCACAGCCTACATTTATAAACAAGAGTGGTCCACTTGCAACCTGTTCTACTCTTGTTTTTGGAACACTATCAGTTACCATGGAAACTATCAATTTTATCTAACACTTCAAGGCCTGTGTTAGAAACTGCTAATGAATTTGACCAGTTTGTCAGCGGTCAGGGCTTGAGAACCCAAACCTTGTGAAATGTTGTCTTGAGGCGCTAAACTTTCCTTGCGTCTTCACCCTAATGATTAGATCAGACGGAAATGGACTGCATGTTATTCACTAGCCTAATTACACCATGGGATTAAACACTGCACAGAAACTATTTGATCTGGAACACATTTCAGCTTTGCTCTGTTCTGATTCCTGTACCTGAACATATTCAAATAATGTGCTATGAATGACGTGCTAGAATGATGCAGAATTATTAAGGGGATAGAACATACAGTTTGTACAGTATAAAAACATTTTTTTTTTTTTGGCCAGTTGGATTAGCTATGCCTCTGTTCAGTACTTTCTGTTTTGTCCTTTTCTTTACAGTAAGTCCCATTCACATTGACACTTTTGTGGTTGCTCTGTTATTAGACAGTAAAAACACATCTTCTGGTCCAGATTTCATTATGACACTTCTCTCAAGCATTCGCTGACGTCAAAGATGTCACAGGATCAGACCTCACATCTCTTGTGTGTGGACACCAGATCTTATGCCACTAGATGGACCTGTTGGACTAAATGTCAGCTTAATCCTTTCTTATGTAAAAAGAATTTCAAATACTGCTAGTGGAACGTAGAAAGTTACATTCAGCTAATGCCAAAGCAGATGCTTTAGGTAAATTAAATAATTAAATTGAAGAGCAAATCCACACACACACACACACGCAAACCTGTGAGTAAACATCTATGATACATGAAATTGATGTAGCCATCCGCATAATGACACACGGCCCCTAGTTGATTACAGCAGTCACAAAACCACATAAGAATTCTATCTCAGATGACTATCCATTTGATTTAGAATATTCCTGCAGCCTGTGGCACTTAATGGAATCAATTAGCATGCTAAAAAATAATAATGAGTAATTGTCAAGAAAGAACCTACAACAACAAACATCACAGAATGGTTCAGAATGTAACATATCTCCAAGAGAAGCACCTGTATCAAAAGTATCAAAAGAATGGCCCGATTAAGCAAAAGTTGTACGTGGCCTGGATCATGCGTGCACATGCTCACACCCACGTCTTTCACACCCATCCATCTGGACACTTCAAAGCTTAGATCACTGTAAAAACAACCCAGATCTGAGGGATTAAACGTCAGCTGTTATAAGAAGGTGAGAAGGTGGAGAAGAGAGTCACAGATGAGTGATTTGATGCAGGTAAAGGGATCTCATTCGGAGTTAATGAAAAGACCATCTGGTGGAGAGGTCTGGTGAGGTGTGTGTGTGTGTGTGTGTGTGTGTTTGAGAGAGTACATATGTGCTAGTCTTTAATAAGCAGTCTGGAAACAATTAATTAGTTGACACCTGCACATTTGGGAGTTGTGCTTTGATCTCCTGACAACTACAATCATCAGAGCATATGAGGAAGTGTATATGAGTATGTCACCTCCCTAAGAGTAAACATATGCATCCTGGGAGTATCGTGTAATATAAACACCTTGCACCTAAGGCCATCGCTGTAGGCCTACTGTATAATATAATGTATATAAAGTATAAAAAGGCTAGTAGTAATAAATCATATTTATGCATTTTGAAGATGATAACATTCTAAACAACATACAATGCATTAAAGGAATAATTATTTATTCAATACATGTTTCTGGGAATTGAACCCACAATACCGTTGTCACTAGAGTCTTGTGCTGCCTACTGAGCTGAAGCAAAGCAATAATAGATACTAGCTAAAACAATTTTTCAATAGTACTTCTCGAGAAAGAAAAAAAAAGGTGCATTGGTGGTTTGGAACATTTTAAAAATAATTTCAGTGGCATGTAAGAATTCTTCAGTTGTATTTTTTAAAGTTAATTTCATGTGTTGAAATGTATTAATTGCAAAATAGTCAATTCTATTCCATTTTGTACACTAGAGGGCAGTAGTTTTACATGGTTTCTATAATGGCTAATCAATTATGCTTCATGTATACTGAGAAATGTGTTCTGTGTTTTCAGATTCAGGCTTAAGTTAAAAAAAAATATTTAATTGCTTAAATGTGGCAATAGAAACAACAGTAATGATTAAGATGATTAACTTGTTAAAAAGAGATCGTGCTCTTAAACAAATAAATGCACACACTCACAGTCACTTTATGGCAGTAAATCAGTGGAATGGTCAGCTCCATGTGGGCCTGTGGTTTGCTTGCTTGTGGGAAATTCTGCCTGTCTGGAAAACAGTGCCAGTGCCAGAAATGAGCAGTTTTTAAATAAATCAGTAACACAATCAGTTTAAACAAAGATAAATAATTTTAATCTGACTTGTAGTCCTTGGACAATTCAGGTCATGTGTATGATATAAACGCTTCTTTTCTGAAGAGGTGGCTTTTGATGCAAGTAAGCCGCAAGAGCTAGCTTCTAGAAAAATGTTTCTAAGCAGCATATTTTTCACATGCACTATCCATATAGATAACTCAAGAAAAAAAAAAAAAAAAAAAAATCATATTCATTTGCTGAATAACCTTCATTTGCCAGATGATGTCCTTTCATTTCTTGATGATGAACAGCGGGTGCTAATAGTTATGTATTTTTTTTAATAGTCTAATGAAATCATTTGAAATTAAAATTAAATGCTTAAATCAGTAGGCTTACATTTTTTTTGTGTTGTTGTCTGTGCGCAAGTAAAAAGTATAACATAATATTAATAATAATACTAATATTAATACTAATAAAGAAGAATATTATCCTTTATAATAATAAATGAATTGATATATACATGCAGAATTTGCTTATATTTTTGTTCTCTCTCTATTTTAATTTCACAATTTGTAAAATTTGTAGGCCAACAGTCTCTGTACTAAAAGTTTTTGTATGTTTTATCTTTTTCACTTTAACTTTCCATAAAGACCAAAAGTATCAACGTAACAAAGTAACAAAAGACACAATGACATGCTTGTGCAGGTGCATGAATGTGTGTTTTTCTGCAGAAGTATATCTGTGTACTCAATCCCATCTCTGATCTCTATCCGTGGTTCATCAGCCAAATCAGCACTTCATTATAGGTGCAGATATCTGTGAGTGGCAGTGTCAGAGCAGGAATGCAGAGAGATAGCTTTCATCAGCTACTGCCTACTTAACATGCCTGCCGTGAAGACAGATCACCCACTAATGTGGCTTGGGTCCCTGGGACACACCAACACTGATAAAAACACACCAAAACATTCCATCAAAACAAACTGCAGACTCACCTCCTGTTACATTAGCAAGAAATGCATATGTACGAGAAGTGAATTAGGGGTGGCATTGATGGGTGGGTGGAAAATAGAGTCTGATTATGCTGATGAAAATGTTGTGTGGGATTGTTTATTTTCTTTGTTCTCCATACTGCTATGAAGAATTCAACAACAAAACAGATGCCACACATATGTAATTATGGTCACAGCAGGCTTATATTATATTATTATAAACCTTTTTTTTTTTTTTTTTTAATAAAAGTACCTACCCAGTACTCTAACAGGTCATACATCATTGTATGGACAGTACTCTCTGATCTGCATTTGTACCATCTGTTGAGCTAAAGCATTTTGCTTAATTGCGTGTATGTGCATGTAATAAGGAGAAAACTTGCCCTGAAACCAGCATAAAATATTCAGATATATAGATATTGAGAATTTAATCTTTAATTCTCATTTTCCATATAGAGATAGATTGATATAGTGCTTAAACTCTGCATGGCAAAAACAAAAGCATCCAAAGTATGCTTATATGAATGCACCTATAATGCCAGACATCTGCAGCAAGCTCAAAATGATAAATCTAAGAATATAAAGACCAGCAACACTAAAGTTTAGCTGTATAGGGAAAATGAACTGGCTGAACTGAGCCAAGCTCTACTGCTGTTTTATGCACATATGTGTTAGTTTTCTTAACATATGCCAACCCACTGGATTCTTGTGACCCTGAGCTCACTCCAACCTCATACATATTAGAAAACCCTGCTGTGTTTGTATTCCAAAATTAACATGTCACTACATCACAGAGTAGTGTGGCTAGGGGTAGTCGACCAAGACAAAGGTAAATTCAGACTTTCTAATTATAGTCTCCCACTGGAATGTGTTTGTATTTGGCTCTATGTGTGTAAAAGCAACAATGCAGACGTAAATTCTGAGGAAATTGCAAATAAAATGTTTACCCGGTCCCCTAGGCCTCCAGACCTCCAGACAGGGTTAGTTTGTGTAGCTGAGTTTGTGTGTGTGCGTGTTGGGAGATGGATGATGGCCTCATGCCTACACAGTCACTGGTTTATCTCCCAACAAAGCAGTAACACACATACACATAATTATTTTCCTTTATTTAATTTTTTTACATAGAGTCTATAGCTTCCATTTTTGTAAGTATAGACATAAAATAGCAGAAATATACAGCAGGTAGAGCCAACCAAGGACTGTTATGCTGAATAGTTGCTATTGTGTTGACATATAAATCTCGGAGCACACCATTAAATAAGAAGAGGTTAATTCTATAAAATATTATATGCCATAAAGTTTGCATTCATTAAAGTTAAATAACTTTCTGTGAATCCTCTGACAGTTGCACGTTCTGCTTACAAATAATCGAGAGAGTGATATTTTATTGACCATTAGCGTAATTGTTTTTGGGAAATGTGTGAATTCCTTGACTGAAGTGTTAGCGAGTGCTTCACTCTCATGTGATTATTTTGCATTATGAAGCACTTAATGCTAATTCAGTCCTGCAATAAAAACATTGAATGTGTTTCTAAATGTAAAAAACAGAACAAAACAAACAAAAAACCATCAGCATCTGCATTTAAAACAGAGACATAAAACTGTAATTTATTCACCTTTCACACAGTTACATACACGCACACACTGCTCTGAAACAGACATATGCTAACAGCAATTATTCATTGAACACTTTAGAGAGGAAATTTGCTGAGAGCGTTAGTAAAGTATGTTCACAAATATATCTTTATCTATATACTGTACAGCTCTACCTGTAATATATAGAGAATAATATGACTGCCCAACTTTAATTCCCCCCCCATAGATGCAAACCTCAATGAATAAACTGCAATGCACTTCTTAAGATTTAGCCAGTAAAAAGAGCTTTGAGATTAATTTTGCATCTCTGGAAAAAAAGTCATCTGTGTTTTTTTCTTTTTTTTTTCTTTTTTTTATTGTAATACTCACAGGATAATTATTCAGTAATTCCAGGAGTTACATGTACATGTCAGACATCTATGCATTCAAACCTGCAGGCTAACTGACTGAAATTATTCAGTCTGAATTGCTGCTATTATGACTTATCTTCATTTAAAACAAAGGCAATTCAATCTAAATATATTCTAATAAATCTTATTTTCCTCAACACAAAGAATTCTTCCTAAAAAATAATTGTCTTCACCGAAACTGTTTTAAATGAAATAAACTCATGTCTGTTCATGCAAATCTGTGGTCCAATCCATGCAATTGTGGTTTTCGGTTGAAAGACTGAGCTGCTGTTAAGGACACAGCATTTATTTGGTGTTGGCATGCATTTTAGTAAATGCCAATAGTAATTTCAGGAGAAATGGAAAAATGCTGAGAAATGATGGGCTTGTGCCAGCACACTAATACCAAACAGACCATCTAGCAGGAAGCAAGGAGATGACCTGATCGTGGAACTCCCTAAAGCAAGGCCTGCACTGTCGGAGTGACAGAATCTCAGAGAGTCCGCAAATTTTATTGTGCACAAAACAGATGGATGGATATCAGAAAAGAAAATAAAGAACAGATAAAGTTAATGTGAAAGGTGGATGTGGTGAAAGAGAAAAGGAAATAAACATTCTACAGAAAAGGAAATAAATCTGATGATGGCTTAAGGGAAATTATTGGCTGAGTCTTAACAGAAGGGGGTCTTCGCTGAACTACCACCTTCCAACTGGTCTGCAGTCTTTTTTATTCCCTTTGGACAGTCAGATAACAAACCACATAAGAGTGGTCCTCATTACTCCTAATAAATGTATTACACCACTACAATATTTCAGATCTCAAATAACCTCTGGAGTCACCAAACACATCCTGTCCTGGTGTGCGTCATTATATTAAGTGCACTGGGCTCTCAGTGACGATAGAAGAAAAGTTGGTTCCTTGATGAACCCCTGATTGCACAATACAACAGAGTGACTGCACATGGTAATCTGAACTGTGCTGCAGTGGAACAGACTGTTTTCCAAAGTCCCTTTGTTTAAATAAAAATTTGGACACAGTGATTCTATCTGCTTGTTTGTTTTTTTCTTTGCGTACACTGATCTAATTGATTTAGTATGAAACATAAAAACAATTAGAACACAGAGGACTTGGAAAAGAACTTAAATTAAAACTTTTAACCACTTAGGAATTCATGTTTAAAAGGATTGCTGCTGTAACGAATCATACCGAAACATACTTAATCTCACATAGGCCTAAAACATGTTTAAAAGGACGGTGACCATGCATAGTCTGCTGCATAGAGAGTAGTGGTGTCAAATTGCCCTATAGTTTCACTGCCTCGTGGTATGTCACTGACCTCACAGGTTTGTGCTGTATTGACCTTCTGCTGTTAAATGGTCTGTAATAGCACGAGCAATTCCTTTCCAACATGTGAAAACACAAAGAAATGCGAAACACTTAAATTATTAATTGCAAATATAAATCAAATTACAATATATATCACGTTTTTTTTTTTTTTTTTTTTTTTTTTTTTTCAGAAAATATGAAACATTAGGGTAAAGCAAGACAAACAAGTTTCATGATCAGTTGCTCTTTAAATATGAGAAGGCAGTAAAAGTAAAAAATTAAAACTTTCTCCAAGATCCTTGTTGTCAAATGTTTTCATTTGCCTGCAATCATCAGTGTGGACATCGTGCAGACCTTTATAAATAGATAAATTATATGAATGATGTGGTTTGGAGTTAAAACATTTAACTCCTATTTAAAGCTTTCAAACAACATTTAAAGAACACAAAAGTTAAATTAATGGGCAGGAACAAAAATCACCTGAAGAGGTTGCTATAGCAACAGTACGCTATTCGAGCGCTTGTGGATATAATAAAAAAGAATCACACACACACAAAAAAACTTTAATGGTTTAAACTGCACTGAAGACAGTTGATGGTTATGCTCTAACTGTATCTAGAGGAGCCAACAGAACATTTTGCGCGAGAATTACATCAAGGATTGTTCTCCGAAAATTACTGTCGGAAGCCCTTAATGTCTTTGTAAAACTCTCACAGTAAGCAAAGCCCTACAGAATGCAGAAAAAGTGTATAAGTACCTGAAATTTACGCATCTAAGTAGAGCACAGAGTTACGCGCTGATCCTTTACTGGTGCGAGATCAGTGCACACTTGCGCGCTCGACTCCGCGCTGGCATTGCTGCCAGCCTCAGTCACTCCTAAACACCGCCTTTCGTGGGAGGCAACATTAGACACCGGCTGAACTTAAGTACTTCGCTGTTGTCTCACATCGTTCGTTTCGCTGAATTAAACCTAAAGCGTTTTCCAGGTGTTTTCTTATGCGCACCAGTAATAGCTATGTGACACAAGGACACCCCGTTATCGCGACGTTAACAGGTAGCCAAGGGAACTGAGAGCGCTTAATGATTTGTTATTGATATCCTGCGAACCCAGAATACTCTTAAAAGTCATCGATCTGGAAGGAGGACATCTTTCTCACGGATTTGATGGATATTTGACCGGTTGGTGATGCCCATTTATATCATCGACCGCAAATTTCCAGAGACACCTGGTGAGTCCGTTACGCATACTGCACATGGCTTAGAAACATGGTGTGCTGACCAAGATATTTAATTTAGGCACTGGTTGGAGAAATGCTCAAAGTTGTTACTCTCTGTTTTTTTTTTTTTTTTTTTTTTTTTTTTTTTTTTTTTTTTTTGTTTTTAAATAATATTTGTTGCCTTGTCCTTATTATTTATTAAGATACACACTGCTCTGAAAGTACTGGCTGCATACTTAATGCGTTTCAGTATTTAACTGCCTTTAAATGGCATCCCAGATAAATTAAAATCTAAAGTAAATCTAAAATTAGATACATAATTAACTTAACGCAGAACTGCTGATGTCCATGTCCCTAATTTAAAGGCTTTTTTATGTGGCATTTATATTAATGCTTGTCACCTATTTTACTGTACATCTGTTACTAGTGTTTTTTTTTTTATTCTTGCAAATATTCACATATTTGTTTGTTACAAATTGAAGTATAGTTCAAAAATGTATAACATCCCAAAACAGTACAAATAGTACAAACTACCCTATAGTGTAACACATAGGATGCGCAGCCTATAGGAAACAACTGACAATCAAAAGTGAAATTGGAAACAAAAATAGAGTAAATGTTTGTCTAATTTTCTGCAGTCTTTAGAAGAATGTTGAAATAAGATGGTTATGATCATGTATGATGGTGATTTTTTGACATGTAACTAATTTCTAATTCTTTGCACTGATGGTTTTACAACTCACCACATGCTAGAACAATCTGAACGGTTCTCTACAACTTCTATTAAATTATCATGGGCTGAAATGTAAATTTACATCAAAAAACACATCAGTCAGATGAATATTTGAAAATTTTATATGACATGGATGTGTTATCTACTCAGGATGTCCCAGATAAATGTTCTAAAGTGACACTATGTGTGAGGACGTAGAGATGTGGAAAAGTACATAACAGGACCTGCAAGCTACAACAGCGGTGACACCTCCTTACTGAACACATGATAAGCCATGTGGTCATGAGTGTTTCATTTCAGATCAGCACAACATGCTTAACCAATCTATGGTTGCTGATAGACTTTTATAAACAGTTTTTCCAAAACATCAAAGGATGGAAAAAATCAGGGATTGTCTGGCCTGTTGTGCCTTTTACATCTTTGAACATGTCAAACCTCCATGACTGAAACATCAGCACTAATATAAATCTGTCAGTTGTTTTAACACAAGATTGAGATTGTTATTTATCTTAGGTTTTGAGATATGTGCAAATAACTCTGAATGCAACAGACTCATTTCTTATTTACCTTCATGTTCCTGTTGCTGACTGACATTGCTTTCTGTCATGTTCCACTTAAAACGAAACAACACAACAGACAGCAGTGTACAACAGACAGTTTGACAGGTGTTAGTGAAAGCCTAAAAACTCAGTCCAGCTTTGCACGTCTTGTTGATGTCAACTAAACGTTAAACAATATGCAGTTGTAATAGATATACTTTTAGATATTAAAAGTATTTGATAAATACGTTTTGTGTGTTTCTAAGCATGTTATACAGTTGGTCAGATATTTTATAAAAAAATCTAAGATGAAGCAGTATACAGTAATATATAACCGCATTGTTTTTGAACATTTTAAATACATAAAATGCATTAAATACATTTTATTTATTATGTGCTTTTCTAATACCGAAAGCACTACAAACAGGTACAAATAAAACAAAATAAAATACAAACAATTCTGTAGAAATACAAAACAATAAATCAATATTAGACATTACAGTACAACTAACCAATATAATAGAATACAAATTATTTATTATAAATTATTAATTATTTAATTATTAAAAAATATTTATTATAAAGAAGGCATTTTAATACTAACTAAATATTCAGATACAACTATAAGTTATGCCGATTTTTCTACAAAGCTCTGTGGCTGTGTGACACTGTCCTTAACTTTTTCACCTTTGTCACCAAAAAAAACAAAACAACAAAACAAAACAAAACAAACTTTTTACTATGTTCTAACCTACTTTCTTCACATAACCAGCTCCATATGTATGGCTTTTCTTATATACAGCAAACTTATTAGGGTAGGGTATAATTTATGTGGTGCATTATTTTCAAATGCAAGAGAGCATTAACCTTTTAGAGCCACTCACTGGTATCTGACTTTAATGGTGCTTTAATTTCGATGTGAATGTGCATTTTCTTTTCTTTTCTTTCTTTCTTTCTTTTGAGTATTACCCCATTTTGTGCACTCTTGAAAGATATGGATGTTGCTAAACTGGCATGAATCTTCACATTTTCTGTTCCTTTTTTCAGTTTGTTCCATCTGTTTAACAGTTGATTACATTTACTCATGTTAAACAGTTAGCGATCAAGCAATAGAACTACCAAGTTATTTTTAATCAGTGATCAGTGCTTTGGGTCAGTTGCAATATAAATACATATAACACATTCCTTAAATGCATTTCAAAGCACTCAACCCATGAACTAACCGTTTTGTACCAATCCTTAAAATATTTTGTGCAACAGTTTATCTTCTTTATTAGTATTCATTAAGGTGAGGACAGGTTTGAAAATTCAGCACAAGCAAACATGCAAACAAATTAAGACCATGGCAGATGCAGAAATCTGATGTCCCAACTAGGCAACATTAGAAGTGCACTGTGAAACTTGTAAATAAAATGTAATTGCGGACGCCTTGTCATGTATTCCTGTCAAACTTCAGCCAGAGTGCCAAACCAAAGAAAAGAGCATCTGGAGATGCATATTTTCATAAGAACAAAAAAGTCTGTGGATACTGTTGTTGTGTCTATAAAGTATTTAAAGCCTTGCGTAAACATTGAGACTATATTGCTGACTTTCAAAATCAAAAGTTCAGAAGCCTGATCAAAGACATTTAAGATGGAAGTGTAAACAGTGTGGTTTAGTTACAGTACAGATGTATTCTCTGTGTGCTGTACAAACACAACAGTTTCTGAGAGCTGTTTTATTTACACTTATATTACACTTTGATGGAGAAGTCATCTGGAGGGTATGAGGATGTATTTGTCTGCTTAGAGGATTCACTACTGCTGTGCCAGAAGCGAAGCAGACGGCATATATTATAGCCAAGTCTGTGATTCACCATGGCAGTGCCACAGAGAAATCAAACAGAAGCTCTTACAGTAAAGCTACACTGAAGCACTAAATTTGGATTATGGGTGACCCTTCACGGTTGCGTTCTAACCTAGAATCTTTGAAGCATGTGCCAGGCAAAATTCTGTTAAGTATTAGATTGCTAATTCGATTCTAAAGTCTCTGCCACCCTTAGGGTAATTGTCACTCTGAAATATCTATGGAATTTGATCTAATTCACTACTAATTACTAAGATGTTGTCACCTTTGTTTCTGAAAAACATGGAAAAAGCACTCACTCTAGCGGATGGTAGCTGATAATTACTAGTGGCGTATTATACTTAGAAGAAACCCTTAAATTGTCTGTGTTTCCTGACAAAACATAAGCTTGGTTTGTAATTGTTTAGTGGACAGTGATGAAGATCTTATTGTTCCACAAAGTATGTATGTATGCCTACTTTAAAAGCAGTGGTTCTCAACCTTTTTGACTTCACTGTAAACAACAATAATCAAAGGCCACATGAGTTTTTTCTGTTGTTTCTGATTTACTGGATAAAGATCAAGATTCTACCTGGGAAAATATTTTAGAACTTGGCATAACTAGAAAAATTGATAGGGTAAGATGACGCCTCCTAAGTTTTTAAAAGTCTGGATACACAATTTTTATTAATTTATTTATTTTCATTTTTTCATTTCATCTGCATAACATTTGTGAGATTTAGTTAGCTGGAACAGTTTTGAGGTTGGTTAATTTAATTTAGTCTCTTTTGTGTATTTTTTATTTTTATTCTTTTTAAGTAAAAAGATAAAATTAAAGGTTTGAGGAAAGAAGGCAGAAAAACTTAACACAAGACAAGAAACGGTACAAACTGAAGGCAAGATATAAACTGTAATGGGGGTTAAAACAAGGCACAGGGACTAACCAGGTAACTCTGGAAACAAACTCTGGATAACTATGAAAACAATCTAGAAAAAGGAAACATAGACCAAACAGAGGAACAACGAATTACAAACTAAAAGTCCATGAAAATGAAAACAGAACAGAACCAGATTGTTACAGGTTATTATTCAATAATTCCATGAATTTCATTTCACACATCTTTGCTTTTCATTAAAACCTATAGGCTAATTGAGTGTAATCAGTCACTTTGCATTCACAGTGCTGCAAAATATTGGCAATTAAATATGTAAATATTCAAATACCTGTATATAAGTCATAGGATACATTTACCTTACAGATAAATCTGTTTTACTGGGATTCTGGGACACCTGTAAATATTTTATATTTTGTGCTATAAAAACAGAACTAGTAAATGTTTCTATGTATTTCCATTAGCAACACAAAATGCACATTGTGTTATCTGATTTTATTAATTTACATTTTTTCAG